>NC_064816.1:97965804-98045970 GCF_023721935.1 Panthera uncia | reverse complement strand
TTCCCTTCCCTTCCCTTCCCTTCCCTTCCCTTCCCTTCCCTTCCCTTCCCTTCCTTTCCCTTCCCTTCCCTTCCTTTGGGTCCTTAGGAAATTCCCCAGACATGTCAAGCATAAGCATCCTGATTTATTTTGTTTTATTAGTTCAATAACTATATAGTGAAACTCTGCTAATATTGAGTTAAATAATAGAAATACAAAGATAAATGAAACATGGTCCTTGCCCTCAAGAAGTTCACAGTCTAATGGGAAAATAAATTAAGCATGTTAACAGTGTGATGTATACAACATTCTAGTAGTTAAAATCAAAGTTAAAAGACAGAGAAGATGTAACAGTAGAAATAATCCTCAGATCTTGGAGATAAAAGATGTTTAGGAGTTCAACAGAGAGAAAATAAGCTTAAGGAGATCTTCTAAACATAAGGAACATACTGTGTAAAAGCAAAGAGCTTAGATGGGACATGTTAAATGTAAGAATGGAAAATAGTTCCTTATTGCTGAGCCTTAGGGAGCTCTGATAGGAAGGAAAAGAAGTTGTAAGCAGTGGGTAGAACTTGAAGAAGGTGGGCTAGGGTCATATAGTGATATTCCTACCAAGGCACTGAAACTTAATCTTATAGGTAATGTGGAAGCACTAAATTTTTTCTGTTTTGCTTTTAAGTAGGTCATTCCAGTTCTAGAAGAATCCCTGATTAGACATTGAAAGGAGAGACCTTGAAGGAAGAATGACTGGTAGAATGATTCATTACATAACTAATTGTGATATTTCATTTGAGAAAGTAAAATGAGGCTTAACCAAGGCAATGGAAAAGAAAAAGAGAAAAAATGGATATGAAATATTTCAGAGGTAGGATTAACTCAACTGGATGATTTTTTTGGCTAAGCAGGAATATGAAAAGTTGAATTAACGAGTTTCCTGGCATCTGCAGGGAATACAAAGGTAACAAGTTAGCTGGAAAATATAATTAAATCTCAGAGGAAAACTGGAGATTAAGGTGCCTGCAAGCCATTCCAGTGGTGCTATCTAAAGAAAGTTGATAACATGGGTCTGAATGTCTGGAGAAACGTGTGAGATGGTGATGTTGATTTTGTAGTATGAATAGATAGCATTCTGCAGATAGAACATGGGGATACAGAAGAAGGCTGGTAACAATATGTAATGCCAATGCTTTGAGGACAAACAGGAGAGGATCCAGGCTAGGTAGAGACAAAGGAGGCTATTAGAAAGAAAATAATGTTATAGAAACAAAGAAAAATTGGGGAGAGTAAAGACAGGCATGGGAAGATTCAAATTCCAAGTAAAAGTCTTGTGTAAAAGTGTAAACACCTGGAGAGAATCCTCTTGACTTTTGAATCCACTACTAATGGCCTTATTGAAGCTCGTTTTCATGGTGGTGAAGACATGATGCTAGATGAGAAAGAGCAACTAGCTTGATGCATCCGCTCCCAGCTGCAGTCAGGAATCACTGGCTGTCTCGTTCTATCATATTGCTTTACATCTTAAGAACTTTCATTTTTGAAACACATACATATACACACAAAATTGAAAGTTTTTGAATCTTACCGAATAAAAAAGATATTAGTAAAAAGAAACGTTACATCCAGAACACCCTCTACTATTGATATTACGAACATAATAACAAGTTTCTTTTTAAAAGTCACCTGAAGATTCTTTGATGTCAGTATACCTGAGTTGTAGCAAAAGCGGTGAAGACTATGGCATAAAGATGAGTACAAATGAAAAAGCTGACAACCTCTAATGAACTCAGTTCTAAAAACACAAAGCATCATGAACTTTTTCTACAAGCAATTTATTCTATACCAGTGAAAACAGCAAATATACTTTCTGACAGTATAATTTGCCATGTCAAAAGTCACCAACGCCCATTCCAAAGGAGCAGGCTTGCCAGCCCAATGATACCATTTCCACAAATTATATGTGTTTGTCTTTCTCACTGTCTTAGAATCCCTAACGATAATAAAGATTCCTAACATAATTAGATGTATGAAATTGAAAGTATACATTAAAAAACATCCAAAAATAGGTGCAAAGAGAAGGGTCATTTCCTGCAACCATAAACACAGACAGAGCTTGGATCTAACATGAAGGGAAAATGTCTGGGGCAGGATCTGTGCATGGGGCTGAGAAGAAAATACGCCTCAGATGGCAGAATGTAAGATATAAGAGCTACCACACTTTGATCTAGCTCTTTCTCTGTATATTTTAGGGCCATACTTTCACATCGCTTTTTCTAATACCTTTTCATTAAAGGCTTACAATCACAATGTCCTACATCACCTTTTAAAATACTTTTGAATGATACCACTTTGGGAAAATAAACCACCCCTCTACTATATTGTCACCTCAATTATGCTCCTGGCCTTATGAGACGGTATATAAACATTTCACTCCTCTACGTGTACTATCTCCAGCTAGAGGTTTCCCCAGATGTTGTGATAAGATGCCTTTTAATTTCTACTAACATGCACATTTTTCTGTCGATCTATTACTATTCAATATAAATAATTTCAAGATTACTTTGAAAATTATGTATTTATTTCATCAACTGTATGAATACTTAAGCCAAAAATTTTAAATAACTTGATGCTTAAGCAATATCTTTCAACATTGAATAACTAATCACCAAAGTGGTCTTGCTCTATGATTACTTCATTTTAACAATTTTATGATTTGCTATGTTGAAAATATGTTGCATACTATTAGCTGCTATTGGCTAAGGGCACACTATATTCCAGTCATTGTAATTAGTTTTCAGATATGGCATTGTATTGTATTTAAACTATTCAAACACACTTGCTCGCTCTCTCTCTCTCTCTCTCTCTCTCTCACACACACACACACACACACACACACACACACACACACACTTTAAAGTCAATATTGTTATCCTCAGCTTACAGATGGGGATATAAAAACTCAAAAAGAGCTTGACCAGATTACTGCTGTTAAGTGAAAAAGCTACTCCCTATTATTCCACAGGCTATGTCTTTTACTCTTAAAATTATTTTAAATATGAAATTCTACATTACTATGTTTATAAGAATATTCACACATTATAGAATTTATGAAATGAAAAGTAAAAGCCTGGCTTCATCATCAACCTCTTCTCTCTTATAATCCCATCTCTCTCTTCAGAGGTAAAAATCTTTCAAAATTTTGGTGTATATTGTTTATAAATATCTCAACTATTTTTCATATATAAATACTATGTATATAGTGTCATATGTTGTGAATTATATTGTATACTTTCCCATCAACAAAATACTTTAGAGAGACATATCTCTTATACATCCAGGTATATCATCTTTATTAAAGGGGAATATAGAATTTTATATATGAATGTACTATACTTCCACTTTTTGTTTACCTTTTGTGATAGATCCTTAATCATTACATTATTTCACAGCCAGGTTACCTATAGTTGTTTTTTAACCTTGATTCTACTACTTTTTCTGCCATTGTTGTTTCAAATATCTCACTCCTTCCTCCCTTGAGCTGGATTTTAATTTTTATTGATGTATAGAGTTGTGTGATTCTTTTAGAAAGCGTTCAGAGGGGATAAACTAAGTTGTCTATGCCTTAAAATGTCTTTATTGGACATAGGCTTACACTGGGTCAAATGTTCATCATTTAATTCACTTTGTTCTGCTTGACTTTTTTCTCTCCAAAAAATAATTTAAATTTTCTCTATTTCAGGCATTGTGCAATCTCCAGCCTGTTTCTTAGCTAGTTCAGAGAAAAACATGCAGATATTTCTAGATATATGAGGCTTTTCATCAAATTTTCCCAAGAGGTCTATAAACTCTTTGAGGGATGTTCTTCTACAGTATGACATTTTGTAACTTGGGGGAGGGAATACCTCGCATACAGTAACCACTGTATAAATTACCTGTATGGTTTATATTCTTACTTACATCTATTTCAACAGTTAAGGTCATTAACCATTTAGTCACAATCAAGACTGGGGAGGGGTTGGTACATATGACCTTAAGAGATTTCTCTCTTGAAAGTTTTGAGGCTGCACTTGACATTGACAATACCTGAAGTGCCTTTATTACATATGATAAGCCAGAGGAAATGGGTTAGTGTTTTAATACATCAAAAATACATCATTTCCTTATGCTTCAAAGCAGTGCTCCAGGAGCAACAGTGTTGCATTAACAATGAAAAAGCAGACAAGGAACTTTGTGCTTCTCCTTTAATCCAGTAGGTGCTATGAGGTTGTACTGCATACAAACTAAGAAAATGGGCTTTGCAGTCAGAGATCGCAGGACTAACTCCAAAATCTGTTATTTTATCATTAGTGACTCTTTAGGACCACATTTTCTCCAATAGAAAATAGAGATGATACCCCACTCATTGGGTTTTCATGAACATAAAGTAGAAGATTTTATATGTAATACACATAAGAATAGGGGAAACAGTATGAGTTCGACATGTGAGAGCTATTATGCTTGGCTTGGTTATGAAACCCTCAAGAAAAGAAAAACAAGCCTTTCAGAATGCACACTGCTATTCTATTCCTAGTTCTCACTAGAGACATTACATCTGCTCAAATGATCCAAACAAACTGAGATGAAAATTGGCATAATTGTAACAACTCTGTGGTCATCTTTAGCAGTAGGCGGTGATAAGGGACCATACTGATTACATTATGATTTAGTATCGGCAAATGTGGGCAATAATTTATCTTTAACATAATAATTTTAAAAGAAGTCCTCCTGACCAGACTGAACATTCCATGTCATCCTCAAAAACTAGAAACATGGTGTCCCTGTCAGTTTGAAGAATGCTCAAATGGCTAAGAATTTTAGGTATGTTACCCCATGAGTTCTCATGTTTCCACAGAGGATGGCTCACTTCTAACATAGGGTACTAACTGTTCTCAACATCACTATATTAGAAATTGGTGTGAGTCATGGATAACTGAGCTCCTCACAAGTTTGTATAACCATAATCATTAGCTTTCTCTTTGGTTCCTTTCCCTACAGGTACTCTTAAGAAATTACATTAAAAATCTTCTTCGTTCTTTAACTGCAGGGGAAAAACACACCTTATGAAGAGGCATGAACAATAGTTTCTGTTACTGAGAAATACAGTTTTTCATCCTGTGAAAATATTGTCCCCTCCCTCATGCTTGCTGTATAAACCAATGTAAGTTTTGACACATAAACACATTAATATTAATGAGAAATTAAATGTAATTATTCCACTTAGCCTCACTTAACCCATTCTTTCAGAGTGTAACTATGGATTACCCAGGTTTGCATTGCAAAAGTTGCTTCTTTTGTTAGTATTTTATATTACTTCCATTTAGACTACATAAGGAGTAGCTCATGTAAAGACCTCTGGGTATGTGGTTAATATGATGAACAAAATGTCTAAAATAACATGTTGAAAGAGTATTTCTGGGCTGAAATAAAGCCATTTCAGCATCATTTTCAGCATCATTTTTTCATTACCCTTAAAGAGATTTGAATTTGTCAGTAAATCCAGATGTCTTTGAGGAAAAGAGAAATGTTGCATATGTAGGAATGGCTGGTTAGATCCAGTGTCTTTCTGAAATTAAGGTTAATACGAGTGATTTTCCTTAAAAAAAAAAAAGGCTTTTTATATGGATGGTAATGAAGGTCAAAGTGCATGCCTATCTAGCATGAACCAAATGAGGAAGGACTGATTCACCTTACAGCCCTATTTTCAGTAACTTATATCTACATATTGAGTAGTAATAATAGTACACCTTACCCAAAAGAAGCTCAAATTCTTGAGGAATAAGGACTTTGATATTTTTTGAGACAATATACCTACTTACCCTCTGATTATCAAGAGATTGATCTGGAAATATTTCAATAGAGACAAAAAATTATATAAAAGAAGTGATAGAAACTAGTTATAAGGCAATATCATCCCTTTGCCATTTAGGTCCTAGATAGGTTCAAAAATTCTTCGAGGACATCATTCATATCAGGCTACAGTGTGTGGGCACTGCTAAGAGCTTCCCAGTTACAGAGTGGACAGCAAGCCAGACAGCCAACACAGAAATATAATAGGGGCTAAAATCCTAGAAATACAGTCCCTCCATACTACCATAAAAATCCTGTGGACTAGGAATCCCCAGTTTCCTCAAGTGGAACAAATACAGTGTTCTGAGAAGATACAAAATCTAGCAAGGAAAATGGACCCCTCACCATTTCATCAAAAGTTGATGATGATGGAGTTTGAGTTATGTAATAACTTTTGACATTGAGTAAATAAATATTTTTGGATCATGCTTTAGCCAAAGATGTGGTAAAGACACATACACCTAGAGCACCAGGCCCCAGTGGCTCTTAAACGTAGCTCAGGGAAGACACAACTCATGCACAGGGAACTTCAATGGCCAGTGTGTCCACAAAAATAAATAAACAGATAAACAAACAAACAAACAAAACAAAATAATAAAATCCCTTGAAAGTTCTTAAACTAGCCTGTTGTTTTGTTTTGTTTTGCTCTGTTTTGTTTTTCTAAAACCCCTCCCAAAATATTAGCAGGCATTCTTTGACTTTCAGTTTCTTTCTTCTAAGATTCCTAGCACTGGGTAAACAGACTCTATCCTCCACAGATCTCTTATCCAGTGCCCGTCAGCTTTGGAACCAAATGCACCTATTGTCCACCGTCTGGGCTAGATTTCACGTTGGTCTTTTCCAACCCCTCTCCGCTATTCTCATGGCATGTGGAATCTCATACCAAAGAGCTAGATGGAAAAAGGATATTTAGGCAGAGAAATTTCATAAACAAGAAAAAAGATGGCCTCTGGATCATCTTTAATGATGATCCAATTAATCAGATATAGTGGCATGCCTGGAGTCCAAAAAGAAAAAAAAAAAAAACTTTGCTCTTATTGTCACCAAGGGAACTAAGTAAGCGGTGTCACTAAATCAAAGAAGGATGTTCACCCAAAGTTTATGGTATAGGGAGATATAGATCATGAAAGGAATGGAGTAAACAGAGCCCCAAAATGACAGGATGCTGTAAGTGAAGTCACAATGGGAGTTTAGATGAAAATATGTCTACAGTCAGAGCTCTAAAATCCCCTTGACCTTTAATGTAACTTTTTTCTTCAGTTTAGATTATATACCTGTTTTTTATTGTTCTTTTTTTCACTTGTATTAAGTTTTGAATTTTAATTCTCATATAATTAACATACAGTGTTATGTTAGTTTCAGGTGTACAATATGGTGATTCAACAATTCCATACGTAACTCAGTGCTCATTACAGTAAGTGTACTCTTTGATCCCCATCACCTATTGGGGTGAAATAGGTGATAGAGATCACCCATCCCCCAAACCTTCTGCCCTCTGATAACCATCAATTTGTTCTCTATAGTTAAGAGTCTGTTTCTTGGTTTGTCTCTCTTTTTCCCTTTGTTATTTGTTTTGTTTCCTAAATTCCACACATGAGTGAAATCACATGGTATTTGTCTTTCTCTGACTTATTTAGCTTGGCATTATACTCTCTGGCTCCATCCATATTGTTGCAAATGGCAATATTTAATTCTTTATTATGGTTGAATAATATTCCATTATATATAAACATACCACATCGTCTTTATCCATTTATCTATTGATGGACACTTGGGTTGCTTCCATAATTTGGCTATTGTAAATAATCCCACAATACACATAGGGGTGCATATATCCCTTTGAATTAATGTGTTTGTTTTCTTTGGGTAAATACGCAGTAGTGGGACTACTGGATCATAGGGTAGTTCTATTTTTTATTTTTGAGGAATTGTCATACTATTATCCACAGTGACTGCACCAGTCTGCATTCCCACCAACAGTGCACAAGGGTTTCTTTTTCTCCATATCCTTGCCAACACTTGTTTCTTGTGTTTTTGAATTTAGTCATTCTGACAGGTATGAGGTGATCTCCTTCTAGGTTTGATTTGCATTTCCTTGATAATGAGTGATGTTGAACACCTTTTCATGTGTCTATTGATCATCTGTATGTCTTCTTTGGAGAAGTGTCTGTTCATGTCTTCTGGCCATTTTTAATTGGATTATTTGGAGTTTTTTGGTGTTGAGTTACATAAGTTCTTTATATATTTTGGATACTAACCCTTTATTGGATATGTCATTTGCAACTATCTTCTCCCATTCAGTAGGTTGTCTTTTACTTTTGTTGATCGCTTCCTTCCCTTTGTAGAAGCTTTTCATTTTGATGTAATTGCAATAGTTTACTTCTGCTTTTATTTCCCTTCCCTCAGGAGATAAATCCAGAAAAATGTTGGTATAGCTGATGTCAGAGAAATTACTGCCTAAGCTCTCTCTTCTAGGATTTTTATGGCTTCAAGTCTCACATTTAGATCTTTAATCCATTTTGAATTTTTTTTTGTGTATGGTGTAAAAAAGTGGTCCAGTTTCATTCTTTGGCATGTAGCTGTCTGTTTTTTCCAACACCATTTATTGAACAGACTAATGAACTTTAAAATGACTTATTACAGCATTAGTAATTTGTACTGCCATGAAAACTTTGGATATAACGTATCATAGGATAACTGAAAGAAGGATAGGTTGTTAGGGTAGAATTTCCTTCCCTAGTATGTCCCTACATTCACTTACTTCCAAACTCTGAGAGGCAGTTTATCCTTTTCAGAAGAGCTGGGTAACACTCTAGTTGCCACTAGAGGGCACAACTAGGACATCTGACAGCTGTCTTTATTCGTGGTGCTGAAGTCAGACAGAATTGTTATCATGAAGGGTTCTGGAGCTCTTTAAAAAAGAAGATAGAGCAGGAAACTTTGTAGTCACTGCTGAGTGACACAGCCCCAGGGAGCCACCTCTTCTGTGAGTTGCAGAGACCAGGAAGGAGCTGCTGTTGCTCAATGAACTCCTACAGCAATCATCACCAACTAAAGAAGCTCTTGTACATCTTCAGTTCCTAACAGATAGTGTGTTAAGGATTAAGACTCTTATATTTATTTGTTTGGAACTAGTCTAGGTCAGTGCACCCTATTTCTACATCTCCAGCCTAATCTTGGCTATGCTTTCCTTTGGCCTTAGAGTTCTGATCATATCTGAATGCATTTTTTACATGTTCTCTTTCTTCCAACTTCAGGACCTTTGCATAGGCTGCTTCCCCATCCTTGGAATCCTTAGAATCCATTCCCATTTGCCTAGTTAAATCTTACTTATTTTATAGCCTAGTTTAAACTTCATTTCCATAGTAATCTTTGATCCTTTCAGGGTGCCCTATACTGTTCATTCACGAAAGTAACACCATTATCTATATTTACTCCTTCCTTCCTACCTTCCCTCCTCGCTCTCCCTCTCTCTCTCACTCATTCTCTTTCTCCCCTTCCCTCCCTCCCTCTTCCTTCCTTCTTCATTTCTTCCTTCCTTCCTTCCTTCCTTCCTTCCTTCCTTCCTTCCTTCCTTTCCATGAACTGTTATCTCCATGATAAACCCACCCAATGTCTTGGTAACTACTTTTTACTACACTTAATAAAATATCAGTTTCCAAGTAGGTGCTCTACAAATGTTGGCTGAATGAATAAATGCATTTTTGAATGGAGTGCCTATCCACACATAATGATATCCTTTTGCTGATGAGCTTGCTGCATAAGCAGATGAACAGCTCATTTTCTGACACAGATAAACGTGTTTATATTGTAAGCCTTTGTGGAGGCTTTGTGTAATTCTGTAAAAATGCAGTGATACAAGAGAAAAGGTGATGTTTTTCTAGGAAAATACAAGTCAGTGGCTGCTACAGGCCATTACAACCAGTCAGAAATGTTGCAGAAAAAATATCCAAATAACTATAAGAATTTTCATTTAAATAAAAGTGAAAAGTGAATAAGAACAGTATTACCTAGATGAACATAACTGTATTTTGGAGGTTGACGAACATCAGAAAGACTTAACAAAACAAGTATGGTCTCTCAGATGGCAAGAAACTTAGTACCATTATCTGAATTTTCTTTCTTGAATTTCTGGAAATTTGATCCTAAATATAATAATGAAAGAAAATGCTGATGGGATTCTAAAAGCAGAAGTTCCTTCAACAAGAGCCTGCCAAATTTTCTGGGGGCATTTTCTTTGCACTATTCAAGTGTACATTTGTATTGACAAATAATAATTGCTTTGAAACAGACAGACATGTGTTAGGCTATTTCTTTGCATAAATGCCATTTGCTTGGAAAATGTAGTAGGTTTTATAAATGTGAAGCAATACAACCAGTTTTATGGGTGTGTTTGCAAAGTCTCAAAATTAAACTGTAAAAGTGTCCATTAACAGTACAAATTAAATTGTTATTAAAAAATGTGAGTCTCAAAGGCATTTTTGGCTTTACTCTAGAATTGATAGGTTGTAAATAAATGCGATATGACTGTGACATTTCTGCCTTGTGTCCATATTGCAAAAATCCACAACTGTTGAGAGTTACAATCCCAAAATATCTGAAGCTAAAGAGACCTCCCTGGAAAATGTTTTAAAACTCAGGAAGCTGAGTAACTGCCCTAAAGCTTACAAGATTGTTAGGGGCAGAGTTAAAATTGTAGTGAAGGTTTCCTATCGTCTGGCCCACTTTTCCTGTATTCCAAAGTTCACTTTTATTGAAAGTGGGTACTTGATATCTCCTTCAGAGTTTGTCGAAGCTCTAGAAATCAGGGAGTCAACTTCAAAAGAAGGAACTGGCTTATTTTTGTTAAAGGGTTTCTTAATTTTGTGACAGGAAGGGCTACTATGGAAATATGGCACCATGTGCCAACCCTAAAACAAAAGGCACTTCATGGCAATTGTAGCTTGGGGTCCCTGGGGTTGCCTGTGTACACAAATCTACCAACATTTAAGTCTGAATAGTGACTGCTCTGCAGGAAGAAAGAATCAAAATGAGGAAACCACAGTAACCGGTTAAAGCAAATTACAACACAGAATTATTCTTCCATCTCCAATAGAGAAAGTGCTTTAGATTTGTTTCCAAAAACTTTGTCAGTTTCTATTTTCAGAAAACTTATTTTTTTTTAATTTTTATTTAATTTTATTTTTAGTTTATATAGAGAGTGCATGAGCCAGGAAGAGGAGCAGAGAGTCTTAAGTAGGCTCCATGCTCAGTGCAGAGCCTGACACAGGACTCAACCCCATTACCCTGGAATCATGGCCTAAGCCAAAATCAAGAGTCGGACACTCAACCTACTGAGCCACCCAAGTGCCCCAAGATTTTTTTTTTAAAGCAAAGTTGAAGCACCAGTTTCTGAGTCTCTCTTTTATAAATACATCAACAAGCATTTGTTAAGTAACTATGATCTCAAACATTTTCAAAAATTACCTCAGGGAAGTCATTTTACTCACTTCAAATCTTTCTGTATGCCTGCTCATTCTAGATAACCTACATCAGTACTTTTTCAATAAATAACAGTCTGAGTATTTTGGAGCCCTCCCCTTTCTGCAATGAGCTTTGAGAGTCAGTGACTCTCAACAGGGAATGCTAACGAAAAGCCAGTAATGTGAGCTGTAATCTTGCTGAGAATCATGTTGCAATTGGTGTGTGTTGGGGGTGGGGGGTGGGAGTTGGAATGTGTACAGCATTAAATAGCATATTTGAAATGTACCATTGATTTGATTTTAGTCAAAATATTTATTTCATAGTTTGACACGTTAAAAGGAAGATGTGAAATTTATGTGTTTTTTCTGAAAGTAGAGATTAGTTTTAAACAGTCAAGAAGTGCATTTTTAAGTGAGATCATCTTTTACCAAGTGGTCTTGGTTCTTTAGATACACTGTGAGGATGATCCATCTGAATCTGAATCTGCGTAGAAATGGTATTTATGTTTATATTTCTGTAATTTTAAAATGTTGATATAATTTCTAACTTACAGAAAGTTATAAGAAACTTACATAGCCCCTTTACTCAGATTCACTAATTAATTTCATTTCATTGTTTATATTTCTCTTTTTCTCTTATATATGTAAAAATGTATGTATATAGATTTTTTTTCCAAGCCATTTTCAGAGTAAGTTGGAGACATCATGCCCACTTATCTGTAAAAGGGTTCTGGAAAAATTTGTAACCACAAGAAAAAGATTTTTGTAACTATGTATAGTGTAAAATGTTAGCTAGACTCATTGTGGTGATCATTTCACTATATATATATATATATATATATATATATATGATCATTATGTTGTACACCTATAACTAATATAAGGTTCTATGTCAATTATACCTCAATTTTAAAAAGAAGTCTGAAATAGTTCCTAAGAAGAATGACAGTCTCTTCTATAACCATAATACAACTATCAAAATCAGTAAATTTAACCTTGATACATTACTATAACTTAACCTGTAGTCAATATTAAATGCCATCTGTTGTTCCAATAATATCCATTATGTTTACTAATTTTTTGGTTCAGGATCCAGGGCAATATCATGCATTACACTTAGTTGTCATAACGCTTCAGCAGCCTTTCTGTTTCTTTTTCTTTTACATTCTTGTAAAATGTAAAGATTTGAGTTAATTAATTTGTAAAATGTGTCTCAATTTGTCTGCTGTGCACTGAAAATCAGGTTGACAAAGATGATAATGGGAAAAGAGTGTTCCTTGATTTGAGAGTATAGGAAGCCACGCTTTTGAGTAGGTGCAGAGAGAATAATATTATAGTATGCTAAAGCATAGCCTTGTTAAATTATTTAGACTAATATAATTTTACAAGTAATTAATTTGCATTGTATATCATTGTTTTTCTATTTTTGATAATAAACTCATAAAATTTTGTCATTTTATGCCCTCTTCCATTTCACAGTGTGTTAAATGAAACTAATTTTTGTGTTTTTTTAATCTATTTTCTGGGTTCACAAAACTTATCAGTCTAAGGATGATATTATTTTGTTTTAATCAAAAAGATTTTTAAGTAATATTTGCATAGTGTTTATCATTTTCACCATATATTAACATGTTATATGAGTGGATTGATCTCCAAAATCCTTCCTGGGATGGAGACACCAATAGCTCCATGATAAATTGGAGGAAACAAAAGCCCATTGGCAAAAAGTCTTCCTTAGAATCACATATCCAGGAAGGAAAATTCAGGTTCTGGCCCCAAATCCCAGGGTGGTTCTACCATTACCAAATAAAGGTGGTAATACTATCTATTGTTATTTAACAGGAACATTATTATTCAGTTCCTTGAAGAGGAATGAGCCAATTGACCTTGACCAAGTAGGGGTATCCTCATATTTCAATCTTGAATATAGAACTTCAAGTTCAAGTGTAATCTAAATCATCATTCCACACACACAAAGAAATTAACTGGCAAATCACACTGTTCATTCCATACCAGGTGCTCAGGTGTGCAAATAATGAATTATATATTAAGCAGGTGTTTCATGGCCAAATGACAATTTCAAAGCCATACTCTTAAACCTCAATTTTTTTTCCTCATTGTAAATTAGAGATACTAATACCCTTGCCCCAGCTTTATTTTGAGAATTAGAGACCATGTATATGAATGTTTATCCTCAATAAATTGTAGATATTAATAACATTTCCTTTAATTTGTTTTATTTTTACTCATCAAGATGGCTATATTGATCCATGTAGTTAACTTTATATGAAAGAATTTAATTTACATAATTTAAATTCATGTAGAAAAAATTGCACATTTTAGGTATCTTGGCATAGTGGTAAGAGTATGGACTCAAGCCAGGCCATGGGCTCACATCCCAATTCTTAAGGCAGATGCCCTTGTCCATGGGAATTGCCTATATGATGACTTTCCAAGTCATTTGGCAACCAAAGAACTGTTATCCTTTTGAAGTGGTAATACTCCAAGCATAATATTATTTGCACAAATAATCCTA
Source organism: Panthera uncia (assembly GCF_023721935.1). Classification (NCBI taxonomy): domain Eukaryota; kingdom Metazoa; phylum Chordata; class Mammalia; order Carnivora; family Felidae; genus Panthera; species Panthera uncia. The sequence goes on along the minus strand of NC_064816.1, from coordinate 98,032,110 downwards.
GTATTAGAATGTGAAAGTATGACTTTATAAAGAAACTTGATTCAAACCATAGATTTTTATTTGTTTTCTTCCTTTCTTCCTGTCCTTTTTTGTTTTCCTTTTTCTTTCCCTTTTTTTCCTTTCCTTTCCTTTCCTTTCCTTTCCTTTCCTTTCCTTTCTTTAATGATACAGGAGAGAGAAATACCACCCAATGTCCCCATCAGAGTTGTACTACCCAAGCCACGACATTGTTGATCTATTCTCTACAAAGCATCTCATTAGAGTCGCACAGAAACTCTTACTTTCTATTATGTCAATGACACCTTCGCTGGCCTGGAGACATCATCAGCTCTCAGAGTACTGAACCATGAAGCAATATCTCTGTAACTAGGCCAAATAGGCCATGACCTGACAGGCTATAAAGTGGTCATTATCGCCTATGAAATCTGAAATGTGTGCTTTGCATACTTTAGAACAACTACCCAGTTGTGCTATAAAGGTATATCTGCCAATGAATAATTAGATTTTTAGGAGACTATAAAGAGGACTAAAATGCTTTCTACTGTGCCAAAAACAAAGTCAATTCAGATTTTATTTTCTCTCCTCCCCTGTTTTTATCCTCACTCTCTGGCAGTCAAACCAAAAATATTTCAATAACAGATAAACAGGCTTCTGTTGCACAATTTACTGTAAAAAATGAAGTCTGAGTTGATGCCACATGGGCGCCAAAGCACCCTGTGTTGTGCACTATGAGCCACTTTCTCATACAGTTGGGTAGAACGCTGTGGGTAGTCAGCACCTAATAGTTGCTTTGTTTGGCTGATGTGATTACAAAGCGAGTTTTATAAAATGTAAAATGACTGAATGAGCCACTTAAATGTCAAGGCTCAGAAGAGATTTGCTTTTATGGTTTAAAATTTAAGTGGTTTTTTTTTTCCCTACTCCCTGGAGATGTCTAAGTAACTCATTTCATACAGCTTTAATGGTAGAGATGCAAGTGACTTTAGAAAGATTTGGAATAGGATTGAAATATAACTATATAAAATATCCTATTAACTTTTGCCCTCTGTTTTACATTTTGAAGAAGATTTTTAACTAAACTCTTGAAGCTCAGTACCTATGATGTCATTAAACATTTTTCACTTCAGTGGATTGTGACTCTGGAAAATTTGCAACCACTCTTTTCAGCAGAGGATTAAACTTTCAGGGAATAAATTAAACTGGGTTAAAATGTCTAACAGAGTTTTCTGATGAGTGCCTTATTCAAGTGGCACAGAGACATGTTAACTTTGAAATGAAACTCTAGTTAGGTAAATAACTTTTGTCAAGAAGCTGTTGCTCAGGTGCTGAACTGCTCTAAGCCGACTTTATTAATATTGGTTTGCCATCTTCAGTATGGGTGCGGAAAGGAATTTTAAATGCAATTAAAGCTGAGCTAGAAGGCCACACAACTACGTTTTAATCAAAAGCTGAGTTCAAGCCTGCTTTACATATAATATGTGCAAAGAAAGATCCCTTTTTCACATTAAGTATGACTGTATAAATACTCTATTTTGAGAGAGGGCAAGTGCATTTCAAGGACAACTGCAAAGGAAGAACAGTGCCACACATAAGGAATGATATAAGCACCTAAAGAAATATTGTGCTAGGAATACATTAGTATGTTAAGTATTAATAGTTATGACTTTTTAAACTCTGATCAAGCCAAAATGAATGTGTAAATATGTATGTGTGTGTGTGTACACAGACATATTAATGTGGGTTTTTATATATGCACACTCACACTCGTACATGCATACATACACAATCCAATTTTTTTTTTATTTTATGGTTTAATATTTATTAGAAAAATCTAGAATCCATTCATCTCAAGGCCATTTAAACCTAGATATGAACATTGTAAAAAGATGATTGTCATTATTCAATCCTATTCACAAATGGTAGCATAAAAAAGGGCAAGAACATGAAAAATTAGTATGTGGAAGCATCCTTAATTCAAGACCAAGGATGTATCATCCCCTAGGTCATGTTTTTATGCTCCTCTAGGAGCCTATGAAGGGAGCAAAAGGAGACATAGAAAGATGCAAGAATAGCACAACTTGAATATGAGAAGAAACTGTTGCATTTTCAATCACATTCAACCAATTACTTGGCATGTTAAATGGTTAACAACTGTACATGAGGATGGGTGCTGGGGCAGCAGGGCATGTCCTAGAGGCTTTCTGCTATGCTAGTCAACCCTTTAGATGCTGGACATTAGGGAAGTAAGGAAATTATCCTAGGGGTAGACCAGAGTTCAGAGAGGCCAGAGTGCCCAGCAGAGTAGTAGGGTGGAGGTTGGGGGAGACACACCATTGGTTCAGGGCATGGTTATTTACCAACCCATACAAAAGTATTTAAGTATTTTAACTTTGGTGCATACCAGTTGAATATCCACCCTGTTTTTTTTCTTCAGTTACCCTTCATGGTTCACCAGCTTAGAAATACAAATATGTCTCAATAACCATTTAATTCCAAAGGCCAAGGAATTCAGAATGGCTAAAAGTCAATGAAAGGATAGAACCATACTTTCTTTACTGTGTACCCTTCTGTAATGTGTAGGTAGAATTTTTTTGAATTATTGCTATCTGATACAATAAATTGGATCAATCTGCTATACTTACTTATAAATTGCATTGTAAGTTTTCTAAGTAAATATTTTTGTTACACTGCCCTTTTCATGAGATTATGAAACAATGTCGGTGCTCTTTTTTTTTTCTTGATCATTAATCCTAATCCCAGAGTCCAGAGTTTGAAAAATTATATTAGCTAAATTCCCTTCTCTAGTACTTTTTATATAATGAATTATAGATCAAAGTTATATCCAGAGCCATCTCGAAGGGCAAATACATGAGAGGCCTTCCTGATGTTTCGGGGTGTATGATATAAAAAGCAGGAAGCTGACATTCACCTGATGTTCACATTGCTTTACTACTATGAGGAGAGTTTTAAAAATAATTTGAGAGGCACCTGAGTGGCTCAGCTGGGTAAGCATCTGACTTGATTTCAAATCAGGTCATGATCTCATGGTTCATTAGATCAAGTCCCACAACAGGCTCTGCACTGACAACATCGAGACTGCTTGAGATTTTCTCTCTCTCCCTCTCTGTCTGGCCTTCCCCCACTCTCTCTCTCTCTCTCTCTCTCTCTCTCTCTCAAAATAAATAAATAAACTTTTAAAAATTAAAAATAAATTGAGTTTTTTAACACCTGGAGATGCCAGCCCCTTCTCCCTGTCTTCCCATTTGTTTTCTTTCACCACATGAACCCCCATCAGTGCTCAGCACCACAAGGCACCACCATCTCAATACGCATTTGCAAATCACATTATAAGCCCACACTAAATTTTCTAATCAGGATTTCAAGTCCCAGTAATGCTGCTAGTTTGAGGACGTACCTCTCTTCATCTCTCACCTCACACCTCACCTCACACCTCTCACCTCACCTCACACCTCTCCCTGCCCCACACCTGTAACCTTATTGTATTCTGATTACAAGTCTGCCATTTTCCTGATCTGAAATGTTCTCCTGAAGACTCTCATCTATTCTGTGTCACTTTCTTTTCTCACAATCCCAGTTGCCTTCAAATCAAGACTCTATATAACTTGCCAAATCACTTTATTTGGTATTAAAAATCAATAACTTCGGCATTTTTGCCTTTTCACAACTGATTATAGAATCCTCAATGGAGACCTGGCACAAAAGGTAAGAGAATCATGAGTTCAAATCCTGAGTCTGCCATTGTGTGACTGTGACCAAGATAAGATGGCCAACCTCTCTGAGCTACAGACTCCTCCTCTGAAGTATTAGGGATGCCAACAATATAATCCACGGGGATGATGCAAGAAGTAAGTGAGATGATGTTTGTGAAATGTCTGGAAACAAGGATTATTTGATTCAGAGCTATTACTGTTATAAGGGTCTTTTCATGTTTGGGTTTAATCTTTTTTAAAAATATGTTTATTTATTTTGAGAGAGAGAAAAAGCAAGAGAGAGCACAATTGGGGGAGGGACCCATGATTGGGAGAGAGAGAGAGAAAGAGAGAAAGAGAGAGAGAGAGAGAGAGAGGGGATCCCAAGCAGGCTCTGCATTTTCAGTGCAGAGCCCAAAATAGGGCTTGAACTGACAAACCATGAGATCTTGGCCTGAGCCAAAATCCAGAGTCAGATGACTTAACCAATTGAGCCACTCAGGGGCCCCAGTTTTAGTTTAATCTTTTAATTTGTGCTTTTTCTCTTTCTCTTATTATATTACAGTCTTTCCAAGGACAGATTAGTCATCTAATCCTTTGTATCTTCCCAGAATATGGAGGAAAGAATTCTTTATTCAATAGGCACTGTACCAATACTGACTGACTTTTCAAAAAAGTTTGAACTGCTCATTTGTCTGAGCAGTTGATTTACTTTGCTATCTTAGAGTATCATAAAAATGTGGCAATATGAAATCTGGTGAGATTATGATAGTTGCTGACACAAAGATTTATTGTCTAGATGAAATATTTAATGCATGCTTAACTCAAGAAAACAGCCTTGTAAAAATATTGAATATTTTGTGGGAAAAGAGAGAGAATTGATACTGAAATTAGACATCCTGAATTCAACACTGATCTAGGGACACATACTTAATTGTGTTCACCATCCATCTAAATATATAGATACTTGAATCCAGTACCTAACAGGCAATACCAATACTGTGGTCACATTAGTACATATTGCTAAATTGGACAACACCTCTCATCTCTGTTTTGACAAAAGACAATCTTGAGCTTTCAGAAAAACAAAAGCCAGTGTGATAAATCAGAATCTCTGGCTGTGAAACCAGAAAGTGAATGGCAAATAATATAAACATAATTATCTCACAACTGGATGGTATTCAAACCAGTATCCCTGACACCAGCCCTTGCCTGCTCAAATCTACCTTCCATACTGTAACAATATTATTCTTCCTAAAATATGCTTTCAACATGCCAACTGTCTACTAAAAAAAAGTCAGTGGTTTCCTAATGTCTGGCACTCAAGTTCCTCAAGGATCAGACTCCTATCTACCTAACCCTGTTCCATATTATCATTAAAATATACCCTCAGTCCTTCTCAGTTCATTTTCAACTCCTTTTTGAACCAAGTCTTTGTTCATTTTGCAATAATGTGCATACTCCACCATGCACATGATTCCCCAAACATATACACCTATGTACACTCTCATATCCATACACAATACCATCTTCCCATAGCCCTACAAAGCATGCATTCTCTTCAAGCCCAGAAGCAGTCTTGTCTCCTACCATGAATCATGCCAGATCATGTTGATCTCCCTTTTTTCTGAACATACACAGGCCTCCCTGACACCAGTTACCTAACATTTAACCTGACACTGCTTATAACATGACATAACTTTTTTTTTAGCGTGTATGTTCTATATTCCCAACAAGACCATGAGCTTCTAAAGGGAAAAGTCACTTCTTTCATTTCAACTTCCATGCGTGCCTCAGTGCTAGGCTCATTAGAAGGATACAGTAAATTCTTCAATGAAAAATCACACTATTTTGCACAAATAAATATATTTAACCCGCTGCTGGACTAGCAGCACAATAACAGTTGACTTACTTCAAAGTGAAAACAGAGAAAAGGCAAAGAAAGCCAAATATGCAAACATCAGGATGGCTATTAGAGTCAATAAATAGGTACATCAATAAGGTTTTTCCTTTCATCTCTAGGAGTATTAACTATCTAGGTCACACATATGCAGTCATTATTTAGAAATGATTCATTCTTCAGTTTTTACTTTACTAGGAATACTGGGATACAACTTGAAAGTTATTTTGCTTTATCTAAATTTAAAACTGCTGAATGTGGAGGTGTAGCAGAAGGATACAGGAAATAAAATTTATTTTCCATGGAATACAGTATCCTTGCATTATCACAAAACCACGTTTGACATGCTTCATTCAATAACCATGTAGGAAAACTTGAAAAGATTTATGTGTTAGGTAGTTGATCACACTTGGCCTTCAATGCCATTTGATTAACAGGTTTTCCCTTGAGCCTGTTTTACTGAAAAAGAACTCAAGGTTTATTTCTCCAATCCTAGATAAATATACCTTTTTAAAATTTAAAATATGAATTGTAGAAAAGGGAGAATGAACCTCACACATTAATAAACAACCCTCCCCACCTTATAAGAAGACTTGATTAAAAGAGATGAAAATCCACCTCAAGACTCCAAGATAGGCGAGGAGGCCCATTTGCCCCAGCTGCCTGGAGACATTTTAACAGCAGGCACTTGAAGCTTTTAATGAAAATCAGGTTGAACAGTGTGGTATCAGGAAGCTGCCCAACCTGTCTGTCTGCCAGAATAAACTGCTCAACTTGTAGGGCCCCTCCTCTTCTAATCAAGAGCTGAAACACCCCCATGAAGTCTCAGAATTGTTCTTAAAACCAGTGCTGATCCTTAAGAAGAAGGCTTTAAAAACATCAATACAGCCACTGCTTAATTATTCAATTCTCTTCATAGGGCAAAGGAGATTCTTTTTTGACCCCTGCAGTGATTAATTTATGCCCTGAAGCATAAGATTTGATTACCCCTCTCTTAGCATGTATAACATGTGAACCTTATTACTGGTCATAAAATTATTCAGCCACCATAGTTGGTTCAGTGGCCTCCTGAGGCAGTAAGTTCAACTATTTGGCTGCCTGCTGGTAAAGATATATAGCCTGACATTAGCTCAGAATTTACCTGCTATTTGTTTTATCAGTACGTGTTTGATGTAAATGATTTCTAAATTCTTAGGAAATTATTGTATCCAGTAAAAAAAAAAGAGTAGTAGAAAAATAATTTGTCTATAAAAGACTTAAAAGACTGATATTCACCAGTGTGCTCATGAAATGGGATGTTTTAATTGAAGTGAATGTTCTGATTTAGTCAGAAATCTTTTGGGTTTTCCACTCTTGTTTAAAATCTTTATAAAACATATTAGTTCGTGTTTCTGGCTCAGTAAGTACAGTATAGTGTGCTGAGCATAATTAATACTTCTCTGATAACTCTAACCCCCAGAGTGCCTTCAAGATCCTCATAGTGAACATTAATTATGATGCTCAGAAGAGTAGGTGGCGAAGAGGGAGTGGTCTAGGTTTGCAATACTCAAGTCATATAACAAATCCTAGAAATATTTAGGCTGCTTATGTTGGTTTTATTTTTTTATACTTCACCTCATTCCACAAAATATTTGAGGCATCCAATATACCACATACCAATTTTTTAATTGAAAGTATCGAGGCAAAAGGGAAATGTGGATGATGTACAAAAGTACTTCAAAAATGCCTGCGTATAGTATTCAGCAGATGTAACATGAACTATAAGATGTGGCTAGGGCAGAGGGAAACGGGATCAATCACAACATTCACAGTGCTCAAAAATTTAAAAAACAACTGTAACCAAAAAACACTTGTTTTGGAGAAGCACAGTTTTTTCCCTTGATTATGTGTATGCATAATAATAATTTTATTATAATATTTTTTAAATTTTTTTAACGTTTTATTTATTTTTGAGACAGTGAGAGACAGAGCATGAACAGGGGAGGGTCAGAGAGAGGGAGACACAAAATCTGAAACAGGTTCCAGGCTCTGAGCTGTCAGCACAGAGCCCGACGCGGGGCTCCAACTCACGGACCGCGAGATCATGACCTGAGCCGAAGTCAGCCGCTTAACCGACTGAGCCACCCAGGCGCCCCTACAATAATTTTTATGATAAAATAATTCTATGAGAAATATCATATAAAGGACACTACTGGGTGATGTTGTCCAGTGTTTCTCATGCTTTAATGTGTGGATGGATCATCTAGGGATCTAATTAGAAGGAGGTTCTAACAGTACATCTATAGTTAGAGCTTGTGACTCTGATTTCTAATAAGCCCTTGCTGCTGGTCCATGGACAATATGTTGAGTGGCAGGATCTAGAAAATACCAAGGATAATCTTGGTGGCAATCCATCAATAATGACCTTAATTTTCTAAAGCATCCCTCATGGTATGCTGATTGTATAATATCAATGCAATAAGTGAAATTGTGTAAAAGTAATTTTATGAGGTAGAATATAAAAACATGCATTGAGGCACACATATCTCTTAATATGTACTTTGGCCCAAAGGCAAACTTTCAAACACTTGGACAAGCAAAAGGTGAATAACATACCTTCATCATGTCAGTGGAATGAATAAACTAATAGGCATTTAGTTCCTCATGTCTGATGATTTTTCTGAATGAAGAAAAGAACTAAGAATTCTTCTTAGCCATGATTTGTCACTATAGTGATTCAAATGTAGGATAAATTCTTTGTAATAGAACGTTATAAATATTTTCAGTTTTAAATTAATCCCGTGTAAAATTTGCATATTCATATATATGAATGCATATTAAATTATTTAAAGATTTATGTTTTCTATCCAAGCAAAGTTTCAAGCATTTATCATCTTCAAAAGAAAAGAATAAGCTTTTATCTGCAATATTTAGGCAATTATTTTAAACTATGTAAAAATAAAGAATACAAAAAATTTTTAATTTATTTATTCTATTTTATAATTTATTTCTTTTTTGATATAACTCATGAAACAGTAGAATTACAAAGTTAAAAGAAGGCTCTGTTTAGAAAAGATGGAATTGGAGCTCAGGGGAGTTAAACAAATGACTTTGTCAAGGTCACACAGCTAACAAATCCCAGAGTTAGGCCTTTGACTATAAGACCAATGCTTGTCTCCCATATGTCACACTGCTTTACTATCATTAATTAAGTTGACCTTTAGACCCTAATATCATTGTGATTCAATATAGTGGAAAAAAGAAAAAGAATGGGAAGAGAAGGATATTCCACTCACTCAATGAATATGTATTGAGAACCATTAACATGATAACCATTGACTTGGAAGCAGAAGGGCAGAATGCAATAAGGGAGAGCATTGTCAACTCCTCATTGGATACACAGTTCAGTAAAGGTAAACATGCATTTATAATATACATTTATAATATGCATAATATGTTCTTACCACACAGACTGAGAAGTACTATGATACAAATGCATATAAAGTATTGTCAGGAATTAAAGGAGATGGAACTTGAGATGGATTGTGAATGTTAGATATATTTTGGTATGTAGAAGAGAGTAACTGTGTCTTCCAGAGGCACAAAAGTGTGGAAAAGCATAATGTAGAGTAATGCCAAACAGGTTCCTTCTAACAATAAGAAATATGGGATGGGGAAAGAGTGGAGAGCTAGAGAGAAATGGAAATCAAGGATTCATGCAGGTTTCTAGCTTAAATAGTAAAAGTCAACCTAACAGAGTCAATAAGTCATTAAAACATCTTAATTTTGGTGGGGGAGGGGTGCCTAGGTTAAGCATTCAACTCTTGATTTCAACTCAGATCATAATCACACAGTTCATGCATTTGAGACCCACGTCAGGTTCTGTATTGACAGTGTGCAGCCCGCTCGGGATTCTCTTTCTCCCTCTCTCTCTGTCTCTCTCTCTCTCTTTCAAAAATACATAAATAAGCATTTTTTTAAATCTTAATTTTTAGATAATTAAAACAGATCTGTCTAATGTAATGAACCTGCCCTTAGATGAGGCTCTCACTCACCAAATGGGTATGGTGTCATATTGAGGACATAGTGTTGGCCTTTGTGGTTATCAAGTTAGTCACTCAGGACTGGCAGTAATCATACCAGTCTTGCTAAGGGGACATCTATGTTGTTGTTGAGCCCAGGAAGAGTCTCTATTTCTGTGGCCCTAGCCACTGTCAATAGGACCATTGAGCAAGAATGAGAGTGGCTGAAAAAAGAAGCCAACTGACAACCAGAGTGGGGGTCACCATTTCCACATTGATGGTTCTCTGGTAGATGCCCTTTGTTGAACATTCACATAAAACACAAACATCTTCACACTCCGACAACACCAAGAAGATCATGAATTTACCTCAACCAAGTTGAACACTCTTCAGTCCTCAAATAGGCATAAGGAATCTCCCCATAAGGTCTTGGTTATACATTGAAGGGGGAGGGTCAATGCAGTAGGAATATGTGTAGTAACGTCTGAGATAACCGCTTATGCCTTTTGTATCTGCTTAAGCCTGACCTCAAACTCAGGTTTCCATTAATGATAAATCATAGCTGTTCACACATAACTGAATACTCATCTCATGATGGCAGCTAAATTTGCATGGTCATTTGGTGGTGGAAGATCAAGCATTCCTACTGTACCAAGGCTTGATATTCTTCCAGGAACTGTTTCTCAGAAACATATCTGCAGAAGTAGACACTGCTTTGTTTAAAACTCTGGAGATCATAGCTGCAATTCTCCTATAGGGGTTTGTCAGAAGTTCCACAAACATCCCTATTTCCAGATACATCAAATATTATTGGATCTGACGGCTCATTAACCTCAAGCAGAAGAGCATTTTGCACTGCTGTGCTACTAACTGCAGAGCCTTTTCTTGCTTCATTTTGAGTTACTCAGTAAATATGGTAGAGCAGCATGTTTGTGGTATATGCTGTCTCCCAAATCCAAATTAGCCAACCAAACTTTGTATCACCATAATCTTTGAGAATTAAATTAAGGCAGAGGGAAGGAGTGTTGACAGAGCCTTAAGGCAAGACTACGAAGATGCACTATTGATTGTATTAAGTAAAAGCATGCTGCTGCTGGTGATCTTTGCAAATTGTTATACAGACAAAAGCAATTTTAGATCAATAGCTGTGTAACAGGTCCAAGGGGCTGTGTTGATTTGCTTCAGCAAAGAAATCACATCTGGAACCACAGCTGCAAATGGAATCACTGCCTGATTGCATTTAAGATAATCTACAGTAATTCTCTAAGATGCATCCATCTTCTTCAAAGTCCAACCAAGTGAATGAAATGAAGACACAATGGAAATCACCGCCACTGCATATTTCAAGTTTTTGATGGTGGCACTAATTTGTGGTCTTCCTAGGGATGCAGTACTACTTTAGGTTCACCATCCTGGCAGAGATGGAAAGTTCCAGAAGCTTACACATGCCCTTTCTGTCAGAATAACCTTCACTTCATAAGTCAAGGGCCAATGTGTGGAACTTGACAATTTGCATTTAAGTGTGTTCCAATTATATATACAGATATTAAGGCAATACCGAAAGGGTGGTTTTATGAACCCACTGGAATAAGATTTGTCTAAAGGTACCTATGTTACTGCAGGACTGAGACATCAGGCAGGTTTGCATTTGCATAAACCTGCAGGTACATCCTAAAATCTTGCACCCTAGACCCAGCCCTGTGTCACTTGACCCATATCTCCATTTTGACTGGTCAATTGTATTATCATTTTGGGTCCCCATTAATTAGCATAAATTTAGAGAACCTGCTTAGTAATTTCTAAAATTTCTGGGTATTTTTCTTTCCCAAGTACAAGTTGTACTAGTTAGTGGTTGCAGTTCCCTTTGGGGAAAGCTTAGAGAAAGATTAACCATATACTTGTGGCAATATTTCAGGGTTCAACTCAAGATCTTGGTGTCTAGGTCTGTCAACAGGCTTAGTCTGGAATCTTGGTAACATATCAGGACCCTCCTTGTGGTGACTCAAGTCAAGTTTCTGGCCACCAGACCTAGAATTTTGTCTTCTTACAGTTTAAACAATATTTAATACGGTGTCCATAATCTCTTACTCCTACAAATACCATAATAATTATCTATAACCAAAATATCCATGCAGGAAAAAAAATTCTCAGTACCCATTTGCCTCTTCCGTGTTCTACTAATTCTGTCAAAGGCACTTCACTTGGACCTTTCCCTTCCAGAATTCCAACATCTCCAGTGAATTCAGGGACCCTATCTCATTGTCAGCATCTCCCATGATCATCTCTGGCTTGTAGAAGACAATGACCCCAGGGGTGTTCATGTATTCTCAATACCTAAATTAAAGGAATGCCCTTTGGGCTGTCTCTGAGAATATAGTGTACATGCATGGTAGGTGGTTGGGATAGGGGAAGAAGATTGATTATGATGATCCCACAGGATAATCTACTGCAAAGTACCTACTTCCATATGCCTTTGGATTCCTTCCTTGCTATATATGCCACAGTAGTTCTGGAATTTCAACCTCATTGAATGCAGACCACCATTAAGTCAAAGTTTCAATCAGTTAACCAAATTTGTAGTAACACTTCCAACTGCACAAATTAAAACACTACATCATGAATTTCTACCAAGTTTACCATATCAATAAATTCAGCCTTAACCAGTTATAGGTCTTCCCTCTCAGTCTAAAACTCTTAGGAACTATTCAGTATAAATTACAAAATCTTGCAATTATTCTGGAATATAAGCTATCTCATTCTGAGTGAGACTTTATACTTGTTCCCCTGGAATATTCTGAGATCTGATTCTAGTTATGGGAATAGAGACAATAGGAGATATTTGGCATGGGTCTTGAGAAGAATGGACATCCCTTACATGGCAAATGCCCCGGGTTAACTAATTACAGGAACATCAAGCATGGGAAGCCTAGTACGATTTTGTGTCTGTTTTTAATGAGGTTAACTCTAAAGCACAACAGGATAAAGGAATCTTTTGGGCTGTTTCGAACATTCTCTGGTTCTATAATGATGATTTGAAACAAGGGTTTAAAGCCATGAGTTTGTTCTTTTCTTCCTTTAAGCTTCCCAGTGTAGCCATAAAAAGCCACCTCGCCCCCTAGTCTTTGTACCTGTTATCATTGCCATACTAAATTCAGTATCTGTTTGATCCCCCCAATACATTGTTTCACAAGATACTTCATTTCAATCAACCACAGGCAATAGTTTAATTGTGTGCCACTGCATACCATAAACAAGGAGGTCAGCATTACTTTCAAGACAAATATCTCAATGTCAGCATCTCCTAAATCAATGTCCAAGTATCATCTTTGAGAGTGTGTTTCCAGGACCACTTCTGATACTCAGTATGTGTCATGCAGCATGTTGTCAGGAAAACCAAAACCAGACCAAGTATTTTAATACAGCACAGATAGCACAGGAAACTGGTTTCACAGGTAATGAAAGGATTGAAAAAGAACACTAAAGTAACTTGGACATAATTATGAAGAGCAGCTGTCACTGCAAAGGCTAGAGAAACAGAGGAGAGGGGTTGTGGCTATCAGGACCTGGAAGCCAATAGAAGGGACAGGGACACAGAACACTGGATAGAGGCACTGCCCTGCTGGTGCTGGTAGTTCTGGAGAGGTATGATGGGTGAGGCTGGTGTAGGAAGGCCGAAAGAAGCTTGCATTCCACTATCATTAGGTATATGCTGACAGGAACAGCAGGGAGAATATCACCCTCCTAATATCCAGCCTCCTGCATGTACCCTTATTGGCAAAACCTAACCAGAAGCCAACGGTAAGGAACAGGACTCTGCAGTCTTAGCCCCATACCACAAATCAAAGTATGGGAAGATAGCTTCAGAGCCAAGAGACAATAGTTTGATAACCAACATATATCTTATGTGAAGAAAACAAAACCACAGAAAAATTACATGGGGTCAGGAACTAGGTTTTGGTCTCAGCCACATCTCTAATGCACTCTAAGAAGTTCAGAAGGTAATTTCACCTTCCTGAGCCTCAGTTTCACTTGAAAAAAATCACTATAACGATACCACCCATGCCTTCCTCACAGGAGGCATAATGTAGTTGCAAGCAGTTTGAATAAGTATAGAGTACTATATAATCATAAGCTTGTCTCACTATTATTATCCGTACTAAATGGAGCTAGGAAAATAATAGATGAATGAAACTCATAGATAATCTTAAAATCTTCCTTTAGATGGCTTTATATTCTTTTCTATCTAACCAGTCTTTATAGGACACATGCAAAAGAGCTCAATAAGCTCCCTGTCTAGCGTCCTGTGGAGTTGCTTAGAAGCAATAATGTGAATCCAAGGACAGTACCAGGGGAGAATGAGACAATATTGGGAGTTTAGCTAAGTCCCCAAATGAATGCCCAGTTTGAAGAGCTAAAATATGGTCACAAACTATTTATACATAACCTACTCCTCTTGAAAACTGAATTTCAAAATTTAAGTATTGCCTTCACAAATAGTAACAATTTTGTAAATAAGTAGTAGGCCAACATAGAACACATAAAAAAATTCAGAATAGAAAGGGTTTTGCTTTGTTTTGTTTGTTTGTTTTGTTTTGTTTTGTTTGTTTTTGTTGTTGTTTTTTGGTTTGTTTTCATTTTTGTTTTTTGTTTCTGGTTTTTGTTTTTGTTTTTGTTTGGTTTACTTTGAGGTCATGAATAATTATTTGGAAAGGAAAGAGTTAATAGATAAATTGGTATATTTAATTCAATAGTGTTGCAAGTTAGAAAAATCACAAAACTAAGTAATGAATACTATAGCACTTAGAGATGCCTATCAAAGACTTTCGGGTAATTGCCCACAAATCAGAATTTCATTCCAGACTAGACAGAATTAACAGACTTGATTGTTACTATCTTACATTTTTAGCTCTACTGAATTAAACTGAAGAATCTCTTTAAAAGTATATGAGCATTTATTTATTCATCCACAAATATTTACTATCTTCTTTGTGACAAATCCTAGGTTCTAAGGATATAAAAACGAGGACGAGCTCTGAAACCTACATAAGTGTTGAGCTACCGTGTGAGAACAATTAAGTTTACCTGAAGGTTCTAGGAAAGGATTCTCAAATGTGACAGTTAAGCTGAATCTCAAAAACTTAAATCAAGTTTGCTACTTAGAAGGTATTAAAAGGGCAGTAAAGCAAAAAGCAGCCACAGTACAATGGCAGAAAGTTATGAAAGGCAGCAACATACTAGGGGGACAATAAGAAATACTGCCTTGCAGGAACTGAGGGTGCAAGACAGGGAGGAGAGGGTACAGCAGCCAAAGGAGATGAAACTGGTGAAGCCAGGACCATTGCATGAAGGGATCTGTTACAATGCTGAGGAGTTTGGACTTGATTCTGTTGGAAGCAGGATCCCTATGACATCTTTAATAGGGAATTGAACTGATCTAATTTATTAATTTGCATATGACAGCTTCAATACTCCAACAGAATGTGAATTTTACTGGAGAAACACTGGGGCTAAGGAGCATATTGCAGTTAGGGCTCCTGGGTTGTTCAGTCAGTTGAGCGTATGACTCTTAATTTCAGCTCAGTTCATGATCCCAGGGAATCCCATGGAGCCCATTTAAGATTCTCTCTCTCTCTCTCTCTCTCTCTCAAATAATTTATTATTTTTTTAAAAAAGGAGAATATTTCAGTTTCACAGGCAATAGATGGCAAGGACCCACGTGCAAAGCTGTGGAAGTGAGAATGAAGACGAGGAGTCTGGTCTGGAGATGTTCCTTATATACATCAGTAGGATATGCATGTGAAAGAGGAAAGGCTGGAAAATAATTCTGAGGTTTTGATATTGGGAGATTAAAAATTGAGAGAGTGGCAAAATCTTCCATTCAAATGGAGCAGGAGTCAGCAAACTTTTTCTATAAATGGCCAGATAGCATAGGCTAGTTTAAGCCTCTGAGAGCCAGACGGTCTTCATCACAAGTACTCAGTTCTGCTTTTGTGGCATAAAAGCAGCCATAGGCAATACATGAACAAATAAGTGTGGCTGTATTCCAATAAGACATTTTTATGGACACTGAAATTTGAATTTCATCTAACTTTCACATGTCATGAAATTTTTTTTTTCATTTTCTCTTAAAGATGTAAGAACTATTCTCACCTTTTCATAAGGCCATGTAAGAACAGGCAGTAGGCTAGATTTAGCCCAAGGACCATAATTTGTCAATCTTTACAACAGAAAAAACATGGAAAGGAATAGCATTCGGATTAAGCTTAAGGTGCTGTGGGACATCCAGGTGAGGACGGCCAGAGGCAGGTGTTCAGGTATGGACCTCAGTAAAGGGAACTCTAGAGTCCCAAATGCTCTGGAAACACTGTTTTTCATGGTCATAAAGAACCAACATTATGTGAGAATGCAAGTACAAGAGAGAAATGAAAGACCATATCCTACCCTAATGCTGCTTGCAAAGTACTTTTTAATTGCAGGTAAAGCAACATTTGAGGATTTCATATTATCAAACCCAGACACTTATCTCTATAATAGGCAGTTAGAAGCTAAGGCCAAAGAGCTAAAGCATTTATGACAGAACTTATAAAAGTAATGGAAGATGATAGAGTACAGGAACTGTCCAAGAAGAAAATAATGTTTCATCCTTTATGGGTGAAAGGCAGAAATGAAGCTGGATTTAATTTTAGAAGAGGAATTTCATTTGTTACTTGTCAAAAACACTGATACAAAAGATAAATAGAAGTCATGAAACTTCCTTCTTAGGCAATATGTAACACCACTCTGCCACATTATGCTTGTTAAGTAACATTCAAACCACTCATAAATGATCCTAAAGAGAAATGGTTTACAATTCAATTTGATAAAGAAACGATGACAGTGTCTCTGGTGCCTCACTGGGACAGCTTTTGTACACGTGCTGCCCTGCCTTTCACAGTCAGAGTCATGAAAAGTACATTTATCTCGAGATTGCACCTCTTATTTGGTTGAGGCGCGGTATCTCTGGTCCACATTGGATTTTTAACAGATGAAATATTTCCTAAACCAAGTAATTTGATTCTGTAGAGATAGTAACCACAGGCAGTGTAATTAATTTCTTTTATATCTTCAACACAGTAAGAAAGTAGATCTTCCCTTTCTATCCATAAGACAAAGCCAGACACAAATCACCATGAAAAGCAAGGTGCAACGTGAAGATTAAGAAATTTCCTATGATGTTGTGGATCCAAGCTATTCATCACCTCACCATAAAAGTGAAATGTTAAAAATCAATCTCTTAATAACATGTCAATTTCCCATGCAAAGTGGCCCAAACAAAATAAGACATATTTAGCATTTTAACTTACATTTCCCCATTGTCTAAACCCTATCAAAAAAAAAAAAAATCCTTTGATATAGCAACAAAAAATTGTCACATATTCCCTAGCAACTATTTTTCTAAAATGTTGCAAATTCTTACATTAAAATTAAAATGCATTGGTGATAGTCCCTAGAACTATGGCTCACAAAACTGTCATGTCTGTTCAAAATTACTTTTCTACATGAGTATTACTGCCAAGTTAATTCCTTCTCAGTTATTCTTCTACAGAATAATAATATGTTGATACCCCATAAGATAAAACATTGACACTAAAAAGAACATTTTACTAGGTGAATTTCTACAAAAAGAAAATCAGAGATAAAAACTGAACAGCTTTTCTAGTAAATAAGTATTAGTTCTAAAATCTTAAAGTAAAAATCTGTAGGGGTTTTCTATTTGTAAGTCATGCAGCATTTGCCTAACCAATATGAGATAAACTTGCAATAAGAGGAAGATAATTAAAAACAAATAGAAATTACTTTAAACTTTAAATTAGAAACCATGATAAAAACCAGTCTTTTGCACAAAATACCCTAACAACTACAAGTGAAAAATAAGAAGCCAAAATCAGGATTTATTTTTCATATAATGGACCAAATCATTATTATATCTGTCCTTACCATCCAAATTTAATTATTTTCATCACTAAATTGCCTGAATTAACAACTTTGTTACCAGTAGAGGGACAACTTTACAATACTTTTTTCAGGCCAAGTATTTAAGCAGGACACTCTACTATAGGAAATAAACTTCTGAAAATAAATCTTTACCCTGATGGGTATGATATAATGAATATGGGCTTTGGAGACCATCTGAGCTAGGTTCAAAACCAGTATCTATGGCCAGTTAGCTATCTGTTCTTGGGCAAATTACATTAATCTAAGAGACTGTCAGATCTAAATCCACCGAGTTTAACATCAGTCATCACCAGAAACCTAAGCTTTCCACATTATCCATCATTACCTAGATCCATCATTACCTAGACCAGCACTCTGAAATAAAATCCGTCTATACTGTAACCTATACATTTTTCAAAAAATTAGTATAGTGTTCCATAAAACGTACTTCAGTATGTGAACGTATGGATGCTAGTACTCTCCAAGACATGTTAGTACCAGGTGCTTGCCTGTGTCTATACAAAGAACCATCAATAAGGTGACACAAATGCAGATAGATATAGATGTGAGGTACCGGCCATTTAAATACGATTGGGGCACCGCTATCAATGACTTGATTTTCCAAAGTAGGGAACAGCAGTTGGCAGAGTTCTGAACAAGACAAGGACAGTATTTCTTTAAATATACACCATACTTACATTCCTAGAAAATTTAGTGTAGACTGAAACCATGCACAAATTACTTATGTTAATATATATGTAAATTTATGTTTATACAATTGTACGTAGATCTTTCACCTCTATGACTCTCTAGCTGGGGGTTCAAAGATCATGTGGAACATAAGTGAGAAAACATGTGACTGTGCAGAACTCACCCACACACTGAAAGATGTCTCCTATCCCTTGCTCCAATCACTTTCTAGTAAGTTCCTTTTCCCTCCTCTTCTATTCTTCCTCCCTATCCCAACGTCTCCCCATCAGTTAGTCATAGAACAGCCAGAGTAATCCTTTTAAAAATGTTAATCACACTGTGTTACTTGGGCTAAACCCACCAATGATTTTTTGCCACGCTTAGAATACAGTCCAAACTCTTTTGCATGATCTTTAGGCCCGAAATGATCCTGCCTGAGGCCAACCTCTGTGACCTCACTTCTACTGGTGTCTTTTTTGCTTCATGCTCCAGACACACTAGTTCTCTTGCTGGTCTTAAAACTCATCAAACCTACTCCAGATGTGGGGCTTTGCTTTCGCAGTTCTCTCTGTGCAGAACACACTCACCTGGCCCTTTCTCTGGCTCCTGTATCCTACTTGACCTCTTAACCTGGATGGTTAATTTCCCAAAATGGACATTTGGTTCACTATTTAAATCATCACCCTCTGGATCTTAAGAAGTGGCACACTTATAATAGCCAGTTATTCAGGCTAAAATCTCTGACAATTATCTTCTTCTTACCCCAACATATCTATTCACCTAATAAATGAGTAAGTCCTTTTGACTTCACCTCTAAAACATATCCCAAATTTATCACAGCCACTGCTACTATTCCAGTCTGAGCAACTATCATCTCTCGCCTACACCATTTCATAGGCTGCCTAACATCTCATGCTGCTTCCATTCTTACCCTCTATAATTCTTTCTCCATGCAGCATCCAGAGTGATCTTTATGAAAGATAAATCAGATCATGTCCCTCCCCCTTTCAAGCTTTCTACCGACATTTTTCACACTTTGAATTGAACCCAAACTCTGAGCATCACAGTCTACAAGGGCTTCAACAATCTGAATACCTTACCTCACCATTCACCTTTCTTCCACTCACTCTCTGTGCCACTGGCCTTCTTTCTGATAAAAGAACAAGTCATATTCATTCCCACCCTAGGACTTTTGCTCTGTCTTGGAACTGTATGCTTGGAAATTAGTGCAACATATATTTATATGGCTGGCTTCTTATCATTCAGGTGTCATCTTAAAATGGCACATCCCCAGCAAGACCTTTCTGACTTACCAGGTCTAAAGAAATGCCCATTTACTCCATCTCACAATATATTTCTTTATTTTAATCCAGGAATTGATCAGTATGGAACATTTTTTGGTTTACTTGGGGTTATGTATTTATTATTATTATTTAATAATAATAATATGTGGCATATCTTCCCCTGAATGTAAGACCCATGAAAGCAAGAACCTTGATGAAATTAGCCATAAGTCTGTACCCAATGCTTGAATAGTCATTAATCAGAGTGGACACTGAAGAAAAAAAAAAAAAAAAAAACCCTGTCAAATGAATAAATTAATGAGTAGCTTAGTACTCCAACCAGATCTTCCTGGAGAAAATTCCTTAACTTTACAATTTTCAAATTATGTGCACCACCAAAAAACATGAGTTACTTTGCCAAATAGCTCAAACCACTGGAAAATGTGGCATATCTTCCTGAAACATCAGTTTTATGTGAATGTAATTTAAAACATTTATATTTATTTTGATAAGAATATA
Organism: Panthera uncia; assembly: GCF_023721935.1. Lineage (NCBI taxonomy): Eukaryota > Metazoa > Chordata > Mammalia > Carnivora > Felidae > Panthera > Panthera uncia. The sequence continues at coordinate 98,012,033 of NC_064816.1, read as the reverse complement.
CTACTTACATGAATTTTTAACATAAAACAAAAATTCTGTGAAACTTCATGATTTTAGCAATTGCTACACACTATGATTCCAAATCCCCTGATTTATGTATGATGTTATTCTCCCCAGTTTTAAGGCATACACTGATGTAAAAATAAAACAAAATTAAGAAGCAAAGGAATGACTCCATGACCAATAATTGGAGCAAACAGTTGGGAATGGAGATTTTCATTTAGGCTCCCTTCTAATGCTCTATTTTAAAAATACCATCGGAGAGATAAGCAATGTCTCCTATATGGTGGATAGTTTCCATTGTTCTGAATCTTAGATTTGTGAGGTTTGGGGTTTTTTCCTTTATAGAAAAGCTTTGCATGCTGCTACTTCCTGTCAGTGGTAGTAAATGTTAACTATGGCACCAAATACTTGGTGTATTAGAATCTAGCTAGAAGACCAGGACCAAGAGGTATCCAAAATGCCTTAGTGAGAAAAGCCAACAAGACCTCACATCTACCTAATCCTAAGGAAACTAAGAGGTAAGGGTCATCAAATAGCAAAACTATTAAGTCTGATGATGACAATCTGATAAGAATAAAAAGGTGTTCAACAAGTATTTAGGTCAACAGTAAATTGTGACTTCCTCTAAAGCAATAATGACATTTAGGAAGAAAACACCATCACAATAATAATTTTGCTCAACAAACTGCATAGTAAGAACAAAGCCTGGCATTGAAAACTATTTCTGTCAACGTCTAACTGTGTAGCTTTTACTGGAGTACTAATCTCAGTTTTATCATACGTGACTTGAAGATAATAATATCTAGTTCTCGAGCAGATTGGGAGGATAACACAAGACAGCACATACCACAGACCTAGCAACCACCAAGCCCTTAAATTGCAGCTATTATTGTTACAGAATAAAGCACCTACCATTATAAAAATTAAAAGCATCCTATTCTAATTCTAGATTTAATATAGAAGGAAGTTTGGTTTAATATTAGCAATGAATATTTCATGTTATTTCTAGAAGAAATTGTTTTAATAAAAGTTGATACTCTAGTTCTGCCAGACATCCAAAATTATATCCAATACTTTAAAAAACCTAAGCTATCTAATACTTGGTTTTAAAGTAATAATGTATTCAGAGATTTTCTTTGCCAAGTGGACTGAATAATCAACACAATCCCAAATCCTGTACTAAAGTATTCATTTATAACTTAATTTAGCACTTACCTTATATTGTATTCTCATTTTCTTCAACTTTTTTTCATGTGTATTTCTCTAAGAAGTTTGCAAGCTACTGAAGGCAGAGGCTATTTTGTGTAACTGCTTTTTATGAGTTTCTAGTTACACTGTGGTGGGGTATGGTGGTATATGGAGAATAGTGAGATGAATTTCAAAATGTATAACATTTATTAATTATAACATTATGAGTTTCTCTCCTACTTTCTTGCTATAATGTACAATAATGAAAATATGAATCAAATATCACCATATGAAGAAAATAGATAAGTGTTGTTATAACTTGTTTAAGCAGCAATAAAATACTGAAGGTTCAAAGTTTCATGGTTTCTCCAAACTAACATGGTACTATGGTGAGGTCCACACTAAATTTTTAAATTTATTTTAAGTTTATTTATTTATTTTGAAAGAGACAGAGACAGTGTGAGTGGGAGAGGGGCAGAGAGAGAAGGAGAGAGAGAGAGAATCCCAAGCAGGCTCCACCCTGTCGGCACAGAGCCCAACACAGGGCTCAAAGTCACCAACCATGAGATCATGACCTGAGCCAAAACCAAGAGTTGCACACTTAACCGAGTTAGCCACCCAGGTACCCCAGACTAAATTTTTAAGAGTTTTTCTCCACACAATGTGTAGGTTGAGAAATGAAATCACCATCCCAGAAAAATGTCATCCCAGTGGTTCCCCCAGTACCATCCTACTGTATTTTCTGCTGGGACATATAAAGCTCATTTTCCCAAAGAAAGCTGTGGTTCTCTGACAAGCTCACATGACATGGCTGGCAAAGGACAATTCAAACTTCCCCTGTGTGCATGTAATGGCACTTGAATCAAAGAGACAACCCGGTACCTATGTTTGGGGAAAATGGAGCCATGAGTGTTTTCCAACATTATGAGCATTTTTATAACATGCAACTTGAGTAAATAAACCTACAGAAGTGCATCTGGTTTGGCCCAGAATGTTCTAGCAGTACAAGTCATCACAAGCGTGCCGTGCCCATCAATCAGGGTTTGCTTGTAGATTCATTGCATATTTGGTAAACAAGACACAGCTTTCTTCAGAAAATCATTTTTACAAACTTAATCTTGACTTGAGTCTTCCTTCACAGAGCATTAAGTTTTCCAAAGACAGATATAGACATATAGATATAGATAGATATAGATATAGATAGACATAGACATAGACATAGACATAGACATAGACATAGATACAGATACAGATATAGATATATAGATGACATAGATATAGATAGATGATATAGATATAGATACAGATAGCTATAGATATAGATACAGATATAGATAGATATGGTTTTCCAGTTACATATTGAATGATTTCATGAGTAACAGGAAACATAAGAGGGGTGACCATGTATTTTGTTGTCCAAACTGGTACACTTCTGAGAGCAAAAAGGGAAACTAATAATAATTATTCCAAACAGAGAGGAAGAAGTCATGTGTTTATCTTAGGAGAAAAATAGTTTAAAGCGGCCATATAACCATTTATGCAAACTTAGGGACAAAAAATTGAACATTGTGGGAAGAAAACGACTTTCTGGAAGAGGAGTGATAATGAGATGCAAGAGTTGAAGTAAAGAAAATAACATTTATCCATGGCTTGCTTTTGGCCAAGCTTTTAAGTAATAAAAACTCCAGCAACAATAAGTAAAGTAGTGATACTATAGTAGACAACAATCTGTGACATTGTTATTAGTCCCATTTTTCAGATAAGGAAACCAAAGTTAAAAAGGTTAAATCTTGGGGTGCCTGGGTGACTCAGTCAGTTAAGTGTCTGACTTTGGCCCAGGTCATGATCTCACAGTTTGTGAGTTTGAGCCCTGCATCAGACTCTCTGCTGTCAGCCCAGATCCTGCTTTGGATCTTCTGTCTCCCTCTCTCTCTGCCCCTCCCCTGTTCTCTCTTTGTCTCTCACTCTCTCTCAAAAATAAAATAAACATTTTAAAAAAGCTTAAATATCTAGGGGTACCTGGGTGACTCAGTTGATTAAGTGTCCAACTCTTGATTTCGGCTTAGGTCATGATTTCAGGGTTCATAGGACTGAGCCCCATGTCAGGCTCTGCACTGACAGACGGACCCTGCTTGGGATTCTCTCTCTCTCCCTCTCTCTCTCTGCCCTTCCCCCACTCATGTTCTCACTCTCAAAATAAATAAATAAATATTGAAAGAAAGAGAGAGAGAGAAAAGAAATAGAGAAAGAATGAGAGAGAGAGAGAGAAAGAAAGAAAGAGAAAAGAAAAGAAAAGAAAAGAAAAGAAAAGGAAAGAAAAGGAAAGAAAAGAGGGTAATCTCTAAAGTCACTGTTTTGTCTACCAAAGCGTTGACTGGGCTTTTGTTCAAAGACTCGGGTTTTATTTGGTTGGTTTTTGGTTTTTGTTGTTGTTGTCTGTTTGTTTGCTTGTTTTTGAGGGGACTGGGAAATGGAACTCTTCAGCCTTCTTCTCTGACTCTGCTGAAGCTCCATTTCCACTCTAAACTTTTTCCTCCTTGCCTCTAACTTGACTTTTTTCTCCCCTCTTAAATATTTTCTAAATATTTAATCAAGATGCCTGACCTGGGCTTATTGGAAACCTTACCTTACTAGTAAGGAGCTTCAGTCATTTATCCCTTACATCACTTACAGGCTGTGTTTTGTCCAAGGGTGGTTTATTCAAATCTCCTTCATTCTTATCTAATTCCTTCAGCGTGGGTCAGTTCACCCTCCAAAGCAACTTATACTCCCAGCATCCCTTTCCACCATACTTGTCCTTCTTTCACCTTGGCTTGAGAGTTACCATCACTCTTCTGAACAGCATGAAAATCTGTAAACTGCATGTACACACAAGTGGTGCAAGGAGTTAGGCTAACACAAAGCACTCCTTCAAGAGGAGCAGATTGAGAGGCACTATGGAGGAATTTCCCACAGTATTATATGAGGAAGTTTAAGTGGCACTGTTTTAGAGGAGTGGCCAAAAAAACTCAGGAAAGAAGAAGTTGTATAGTGAAGGCACATATAAATTTATCTTACGTAGGAAGCCTTGTTCTAATAATAAGAAGGAAACAATCCTCTGATGCCAGTCATTGACTATTACGTTCATATAAACCATATTCTAAAGGCAAATATCCACAAAGCAAGACTTTTCTCCATTCTGCCTGCTGCCCCCCATCCCTGTCACCAGAACCCTAGTGCAAGCCACCACCATCTCTCATTGGCGGCACAATAGTTTTTCAATGATCTCCAGGCTTCCATTCTTTCTTCCTTATGGTTAATTGTCTACCCAGCAGCTAGAGTATTTTTAAAATATGCTCATCATAACATGTCACTGTCTTATGTAATGCCCTCCGTTATATCCCATAGCATTTAGCATAAAATTGGAACTGTTTTTACTGGCTTAAAAGCACCAACAGGACCTTGCAAGCCCTTCCTACCACCTTATCACACTCTCCTCCTTGCCCACTCCAGCTTCCCTACACTTCTTCCCATGCCTGGAATGTGCCAGGCTTGTTCTGGCCTGGGGGTCTGTGTGCTCACTATTCCTGTTGACTGGAGTCATGTCTCCCCAGATCTTTGCTTCGCTGATGCCCCTTGTCGCTCAAACCTACATTTGAAAGCAACCTTCTCTAAAAGACCTTCCTTTACCTAAAGAGCAGCCACTCTGTTACTCAAACATAGTAATCTTGACATAGAATTTGATACTTTCTGTTCATTTATTTATTTACTTGTTTTGTACTTGTTTACTGCCTGTCTCACCTACTATAAATGTAAATCCCACCAGACTAGAGAATGTGCCCATCTTACTCGTCTTTGTATCCCCTATGTAGAGAAAAACACTAGTGTGTAATAGGACTCAGAAAGCATTTGGTGAACAAATAAATAAATTAGTCAATAAATTTATTTATGAATTTTTGCTTTACCTTTATATGATAATTGTAGTGGATAAAAATTTTTAATTGCCACTTTTCAACTTAAAAGTTGGCAGCAAAGATCTTTTCCTATGATTATATATGACTTTAAAATGTATGTTTACTAATGTCAAGTTGTGAAAATTCCTTGGTTGTTTTCTGTGATGACCTCAAAAAGTTTCAGAAAGAACTCACAGAAACTACAAACCCTTGCACAAACATATTATAAAAACTAGTGAGGCCTATGTAATCTGTACTTTGAGGAAGGCTTGGTCCTTCACTGAGGCTGTGACCAACCTTGCCTCAGAAAGCTTTCTGATATCATGATATCAATTACAGGACACAAAATACTGCCTCTATAATGTTGCTATGTGTGCCCCCAGTTCAAAATTTCATATAAGACAAGGTCACGCACCCTAGCTCTGAAGACTCAAGGCTTCACTGATGGCACAGACCAGGTTGAATGACCAGAACAAATGTCTGCTTACCAAAAAAGTTTGTTCAGTTAAAAAAAAAAAAACTCACTGAAAAGTTAGTAGGCATTTTCCTTAAGGAATAGGCTTGGCAAAACACTAGGGCTGAGTGAGCCAGATGTCACCCCAATCCATTAGAGTCACACTCAAGTGACTCTCCCAATTGTTAACTAAAAAGAAGTCTCTGGAGAAAAGGAGTAAGTTACTCCTTGAGGAGATCTTATTCAAATATGGCTGCATGGCATTAAGCAATGCAAGAGCTTATGAGCACAGAGATTCATCCAAACTGGACAAAAGTAATGTTTTCAAGAAAGTCAACAAGCCAAGAGCCAGAGCACCAGAGGTAGGTTCAAGTCCAGGCTGCCCATGACTTCAGGGAACTTCAAAGGGAAGCATCAGGTCACTGACGTTGACGGAGCTATCACAAACATAGCAGAAAACCATAAATATAAGCAGAAATAATCAAGGTTATTTGTTTCCCTAGTACATTGTCAAAAATTCCAGCATGGGGGCGCCTGGGTGGCGCAGTCGGTTAAGCGTCCGACTTCAGCCAGGTCACGATCTCGCGGTCTGTGAGTTCGAGCCCCGCGTCAGGCTCTGGGCTGATGGCTCGGAGCCTGGAGCCTGTTTCCGATTCTGTGTCTCCCTTTCTCTCTGACCCTCCCCCGTTCATGCTCTGTCTCTCTCTGTCCCAAAAATAAATAAAAAACGTTGAAAAAAAAATTAAAAAAAAAAAAAATTCCAGCATGTAGGATGTAAACCACACACAATTTGCACAGAGCTTCTTTTGTTCCAAATCCACTTCATCACATTTGATCATATTGACACTTCTTGGCTTAACTAAAATTATTTTTGTCTGAACTGATATGTACCTATCAGCATATGCTGAAATGTTTGTTGATCTCCTTAATTCCCTGCATTCATTAGTATTCTCCCTTTTCTTGCTCTGTGTTATACATAATGACATTGAAAACCACTCCTGTTCAATCGCCAATATTTACCCAGACTAAAAATATTAATCACAGGTGTCTTCCAAATCAAAGCAACCAACATGTGCAGTAATAGGTTTTAAGATATAAGTGAGACAGCAAGACTATGCCAGAGAAGAATAAACACCTCAACAAATTCCCCTGTGCATAGTACGTGTATCCCATTTATTGAGTAATAGACTCTCTGTTGCCTCTACTGTCTTTAGTGTTCAAACAAGGTTTCTAAGCAGGGAGAAACTACCAAACAAGATAATCAGGTTTTAGGTTTAAAAAATACCCTAAATCCTTCTCATTCTTCTGGCAGATTTTAGCAAGGGACTCAGTAATAATTACCAACTTTGGAAAGCCTGCCACAGGGAGATGAGTCTAGATTGCTTTATTAAAATAATCCAATCTTCTTTCTCAAAATACCCACATTACTCTATTACAGGAGGAAAGAATCTGAAAAAAGCATTAAAGGAAGGGAAGGAAATTCACATTTACCTAGGCTTATTATGCTCTGTTAGTAAGATGACAATGAGCCCTGATTTGCCTGGCACAAATCTGTTCTATGCCTGTTCTCCCAGTACTATTATTAATAGTATTGTCCTTTTTTTGCTCTAAAAAAAAATGTTGCAATTTAGGCAATAAATTATATGGTTACCCTGTGTGTTATGTAGCAAGCACTCTGTTCATGATGGATCCATAGATGAACATAGAGAGGGAAGCAAGAGGGTGAAAGTAGAGAGAAACATCTTTCTCTCTACCCTGCTCTGTTCCCCAGGACAGACCTTAACGAACTAACCTGTATTAGTGTGTTCCTTCTGAGTGTATTTGGCTTATCAGAGGCACTACCAGGAAATGGGAAGGTAGAAATAAAGACAAATCAGGATATTTATTCCCTGATCTCATTCTCTGCCTAGCTACGGTCTAGCTGCATCCCTCTACCATAGGCCACAGCTTCAGATGCCTCCCTCCAACAGCACAACACTGTTTCTGGGTTCTGCCAACTCTTCACTCTCCTCATTCCTTCAAACCTAGGCATAGCAGTGGCTTCCTACTGTTGCTAGCCCCAGGAAGCTTCATAATACCTTGTAGATATCCTTCAACCTTGTAAAATAGTCTCTTCCCTCATTTTCCCATTAAGTGTGCCCTGTGTTTCCCTCTAGGAAGCTGACTGGGAGAATTTTTTTTCTCTCTCTCTCTTCATCCACACAGAAACCCTGTGTCATACAAAACATATAAATTTTACTTGTAAAAAAAAATAAGGTTCAGAGAAGCTACTTTATTTTTCCACCTAGTACATGATAGAAGAGATTCAAATCTGGGTGCCTCTGATTCTAAAACCTCTCAGTTATCCTCCTATGTCAAATTAGTCAAGCTATATACTCCCACCCTAGATTAGATAATGAAGGATGCAATAAGCTCTTAAATTTCAATGATAAATAAACATAATACTTATTCAACAATTACTTTTTTAAAAAAGTGACCAGTATGAATTAGGTAATATGCTAATTGGGGAAAGCACTAGAAGAAGTCGAAAGAAAGACCATGAAAATAAAAAGGTACTTTGAAATATTAACTGCTGTCAGTTTTTAAATGTGACAATACAGCAGCCAAGAGCTTGTGACTGAAGCATTAATCCCATCCTGCAACATTTATTGATTGCATTCTGATAAACTGAAATCTTGATTGTTAGCTGTGTCCTAACAACGAAAATCTACCTGCGATTTCAAGTTAGTTTCTCAATAAGACTATCAGATGATGAGCTGGGTGAGAACAGAACACACATGTCCCCTTCTCTAGCATGGGCTCCTTCCACTGTAAGGGTGACTTGTGTCTTGATGAGTGCCAAAGGCTTAAAGTTGAAAGAAGATAAATCCATTCATCCAATCTGAACGCCACACACTAAGTTCAAATACCACATACCTTCTATCACATCTTCCGTCTGCTGTGCCTAGACCAATGACTTATGACCCTTAGCTATACTTCCCAGTTCTGTTGGGAACTTCGGATTTAAGAAATCTACGGACAGGTTTAGAGTAAAGAGAGGAGGACACACAAAATAAGAACAGAAACATCAATCTAAGATATTGTAATAATTGCAAAAAAAATGAGAATCATATTTACCAAGATACATAATAGGAGAGAACACATTTATGGTAAAAGCTGAGTTATGCATAAGATAAGAAAAGGAATCTATGGTATACAATGAGCCATTAGTGTTACCCTGCAGTTATTAATCATATTAATGCTCTTAAAAAGTTTATATTTCTAGGGGCGCCTGGGTGGCTCAGTCAGTTGAGCGTCCGACTTCAGCTCAGGTCATGATCTCACAGTTTGTGGGTTCAAGCCCCGCATCAGGCTCTGTGCTGACCACTTGCTCAGAGCCTGGAGCCTGCTTCAGATTCTGTGTCTCCTTCTCTCTCTGCCCCTCCCCCACTCACGCTTTGTCTCACTCTGTTTCTCAAAAATAAAGTAAAATGTAAAAAATAAAAATAAAAAAAGTTTATATTTCTATTTCCAAGCTTCTGCATAACAAGTGTTAGAAAACTTGTTTGACAACATCAGATCCCAGCGCATCTATCAGCTCAGTATGCTCTACATTTTTGAAGATATCCTTTTACACACAGAGCTCTGCCAAAGTAAGCAGGGGTCCCTATCCAAGGAGAAACAAGTCACAATGTGCATTTCATAATGAGTACAAAGAGCCACATCAGTTTCCAAACATAGGATCTTCAATTTTCTTGACATAAAAAAGTTAGACTGAGATTCTCTTAACCCAGTTATTTGGCATCAAGTTAACTATGCATATATTTGTACCGTTTGAGGGGGAAAAAAAAGTGACACAGCCTAATGATTCTGACTTCACAGTCATAAAAATGGAAAAATGAAATTTCATTTATTTGTGTTAAATCTGACCAATAGGTTTATTTCCAGAAAGAAATAATTGTCAGAATGTGTCAGCAGAGAGGTACCTGTATGCATAATAATGATACTAGCTAATAATGAATATTCACCATGTACCACTCAACCAGATGATGTAAATATATCATTGTATTTCTCCTCGATAATTTCATCAAGGTGATTGTGTTTATTTCACAAAAGAGAAATGGATGGTCAGGCAGTTATTTCACTTGCCCAAGATCACTTTGCTCCTAAGTAGCAATGCCAATATTTAAACTCATTTTGCTCTGATTCTGTGTCATGCATTTGAGGGAAAGGAATGCCCAGAGACATAAATTTGACACAAAAGAAGAACCATGTTTCTATGCTTAAAAACATGAAGCTAAAATAATGTTTCAATACATCATTTTCCCCAACCAAATGTCTTCATGGTGACTTGGCAAGTTAAAATCAAATGGGAAAAAAATGAATAACACTAGACATAAAATTCACCTCCCTCAATATGAAAAGATTTGATGAAATTTGGATTCTCCATCTCCCGTTTTAGTATTTCTCTTCTTTGGAGTTCCTTTTCTCTTTGTTCTTCCTTGGCTGCACAAATGCCTCTATTGGCAGCTCAGTTGACTCACTCTGAGTGCTCAATCCTCTAAAATCCAGACCTAACCTTAGGATCCCAACACACCACCACCTAGCCCCACCTCCTCATAGTTTACCTGTATGGTATCCTCAGCACCTGAGCAGTGATGGATCATGTCCTATGAATTGACCTAAAGGAGCACTAGTGTGAGGGATAATTTTAACATATAGCATAACTTTAACTCACAGAGAAGGGCTTTTTTATTTTTTTATTTTTTTTTTGACACTGAGAGACCTTTACTTTGCTCTTCCCAAACCACATCATATCGACGGTGATTTACTTGGTCTTCATGGAAAAACTCTTGCCAAACAGTGCAACTGCTTGCCTGCTGTTTTTTTCTTTAAAACAATGTCTTAAAGGCAGCAAAATTAGTGTAATTTATTTACCATAATGTGTAAATCAGAAAAAAGGGCAGCATTATTGGCCATAAGTGTGATAATGACGTGAGTGACATAAGTTCAAGTTTATCATAAACTTAAGCTGATTTGAGGGGAACCTTGCTTTGAGTTGCATGTGGCATTCCTGATACAGCAATGTTAACATTATTCTCTTCTCTTCCTTGATTTAACAAGATTAACAAACAAGTAAAGCCACTTGTCCCTTTGTCTTTAGCACATTCTTGGGGCTAACTTTCTTTGGTTTTTCCCTTCCTTATCAGAGCAACAATCCAATTCTCATATGAGCAATTGCATAAAGAAATTAATAGTTTTTCTATGTGTCGATGACCATCTATTCTGCCAGATTTCTCCAATGGTCCTACAATACAGCCAGGCACTTTTCTAATATTATTTTCCCAAAGGTCATATCCAAGTCTAACAAATACACATGATATTTTCTACATTATTTGCATGTAATTTGCTTATGTCTAAACAGACTATGATTTAAAAGAGTACAAATCCAATTTAAATTTTCCTGACCTACCACAGTGAATGATAACTGTGCTTTCTCAATTTTGACAGCAGCACAGAATTTTCATTAGATGTAAGTAGAAAACACCAAACACTTGAGGAATGAAACATATTCTAAATGCAAACTAGGAGCAGGAAGCTTGTAGGCATAAAATATCAGGTGTATTCACTAAACTTAACATAATACCTAACAAGGAGCTTTAGAAGTTACCTAAATAAATATTTAATTTAAAAAATGGCTCTTTTTGATTGAGATGGGAGAGGGTAAATGTACGTTATTCATTTTAAGAAGCCAGGAATACCTCACTACCTCTAACATACCCAATTAAAAAATAACTCCTTTGGCTTAGGATAATATGAGCTATTAAAAGCAAATAAGAATGATAAAGGAAACCCACCGAGAGTTATCAGTTTATTAAACCTTTTTGTGAATTAGTTTAATGGAACATTACCAAAGTATGACATTTGAAGAGAATAAGCAAAAACTTCTCCTGAGAGAAAACCTAGGGCCACTGGCCAGACAGGGAGGAATCAGAGAGAAGGCTAAGGAACCAGAAGATTAAGCTCCCTCACTTCGGTTCTACCCAAAGCCAGCCCCAAATATACTTAATGCTGTTAGACAAAGCAACATAGTGAATTTGAGTCCTTTAAACTCACATTCTAGATTACCCATACTCCAAATCAAATCTACTTATTATTTTTGTTGGAAGGTATTTCAACAACACACCAAAGGCATCACATGGAAGATTCAAATGTCACTGAGGGGGCAAAATCAATAGATTTCAAAGAGGTAGGCAAAATTGTTCCAAAGGACTATAATAAACAGCACAGGAGACATTGGATACTGGAAGAAGTGATTTGGAATTTTCTTCTCGTAGTGACAAAAGTAGGTTTTAGAATATAACTAATGATTAGGTCTGGTTTGTTCTTTAAACTGAAACTTCAAACACATGCAACCACTTCGCACAGTTATAGACCTTTAAGTATGCTAGGTGGTTAGTAAGACAAAAACAAAGCTCTGAACACCTAGGATCTCTAGTGTTTCTTACTAGGAAGCCTAGATTCTCTCTTGTTTTGTGAACAATGGTCTCTTTTTCCAACACACAAAGAATCTTGAGACATACTGAAGAAATAAGATTAAGAATTAATAAAATCAGAGTATAGCCTGAGAGAAAACAGTCAAGAAAGTAGAAAGACTGAACCTAACCTTTGGTATCCCAGTCTTACATATCAAAGGCCAAGTTTCAAAGCCAGGATACCAAGCAAATGTCTCCCAGAAAATAAGCCCAGGTGTGGGGAAACACACATACAATATCATGGTGATCATAGCTAAAGGCAAAGGTGTCCTGAAGGCAGAAATAAGAAATTGACCAGCTCAGAAATGGCCTGATCTGCAGAAAACTGTTTCCGAAAAAAAACAAGGCCCATGAGCCTCACTAGAGGCACTTCACCATTGGTAATCCAGCCCATGTTTTCAGCTCATTTCCCAGGGATTTCCTTCCTGTGTCTGGTACAACAAGCTGAACTATTCACTCTTCTCTAAATACGATCCAGTTGTTTCATCTCTCTGTGCCCGAAAGGCTGCCCCCACCAAATTTCTACTTTCAAACCCTATGTGAACTTTAGGGTATCACTCGCATAGCATCCTATAAATATGAATCACACCAGAAATATGCTTTCCTAGTCTGAATTCTTAGGACAATCATCATTTGCAACCACAGTGTTTCTTCTTTTCTGAAACACTGTATGCTTCTTATCATCTCTATTAATTTTTAAATCCCTTTGGAGTAGATTTTTCATACTAAGTATCACAGTGTCTTTCACACAATATATGTCAATAAATATTTGTTATATGAATGAGTAAATGAACGAAGGACACGTTAGGATGGTCTATAGAAATAAAATAGATCAAGGAGCCAGGAATATGGGCTGTCATTTTTTATTCTAATTAAAAGAGCTTTAAGGATTTAGGGGACATAAATGGCTAATCCAGAAATGATCTCATTAGTTGTTGCCTCTTACTAGAAGAATGTAAAGCTGTATTGCTGCATTTTTTTTTTTTCTGCCAACCACTATAGTACTACGGTCATCTGACTCATTTCTGTCTGAGAATCCTAAATTACAAAGACAAATATCATAGACTATTAGATCTTGAAAAACCTTGGAGACATAGCCCTGCTCCTTTCTTCAGGGACACGGGGACAGTAGCTGAATGAAGGGTAGAGCCTAGATTCCTTGAATTGACATCAAGAGCTGTTTTTGCTCTAACAAGCTGCCTCGTGGTAAATCTATCTTTCCTGATGTCTGAAAATATTCAACATCACATTCTAATGACTTGAACTATAAAAAGGTTAATAGTGTGTGCATTCCTTCAAATGACATATTTTGTGGTACATTTCTGAAGAGGCATCACTCATCCTTTATAAAATGCTACAATGATTTCTTCTGACTAGTGGTCAATACTTCTATTTATTCATGCCCAGAGTCTAGTCAGTGGGTACTCATTTCCATTAAGCACCGGGGCATGAGATTATGTTTCAATTTCGTGTCTGTATGTTAATCCCAGTGATGTTTATTTCAGATGATATTTTTTTCCCCAATGGTATAAGAGTAGGAGAGGAAAGTCTTGCCTCATATTTTAAAATCTCTATTTAGACTCAAGAAATTTGGTAAAGTGAAGGTAATCTCTTACAAGCATTCCAGAGTCTTTATTAAACATTAAAATATCACCATGAATTACTTTGTTAGTATTGTAAAAAATTTCCAAAGGAATGTAACCCCATATCCAGTTGTATATCAGAATACTTTAGGATTCTGTTTAAAAACACAGATTCTTTTTTTTTAATTTTTTTAAATCTTTATTTTAATTTTTGAGAGAGAGACACAGAGAGACAGATTGTCGGGGCTTGGGGGGGGTGGGCAGAGGGAGAGGGAGATACGGAAACTGAAGCAGCCTCCAGGCTCTGAGCTATCAACACAGAGCCTGACGCGGGGCTCAAACTCACAAGCTGTGAGATCATGACCTGAGCTGAAGTCGGACGCTTACCCAACTGAGCTACCCAGGCAACCCTTAAAAACACAGATTCTTGATCCGGATCTCAATGAAGACCTATAAAGTCAGAATACCTTTCCTAACCACAAACCTAGGAACCTGACCCCAAGGAGCTTCTGATACATACTTAGGTTAGGGAATTGCTATTCCAAAGACCTGCACCTCTTACAGAAGTCTAAATTCTATTCCCACCTGTGCATACCTACTCTGATTTTGCTCTTGTTGTACCAGCCACACTGGCTTGGAACTGTGCATTCCCACATGCCCACCCAAAGTGTCCAAGAGCATTTTAATATCCTTGTGTTTAGTTTAGGCCTTAGACTCTGACCTCTGCCTCTCCCCAAGATGCTGAGCAACCACACTCCATCCTCATTGCCCACTTTGCCCCTTGCTGCCTGTCAATGAGGAAGGCTCACCCAAGTATACTGCTGAATGTGATCATCACCTCTACCCCAGGGCTCTCCCAGACTATCGTTCTGGTGGCCTATTCACCCATCACTCCTACTCTCCTCCTCCTGCTATTTCCCTCTGGCTCCTGATAACTATCTCCACGATTCTTCCTGGTTTGGGATATCAACTTTCCAGTTTCTAGAAAAGACACATAGCTTCTGCAATGAATGAAGTACAGAGATCTAGATGTGCTTCTCCAGTCTTCCAGTAGCAGGAGACTGAGCAAAAATGGATGCAGTAGACTAAACAGGGAATGTCTCCGAACCACCTAGGACCCAGTCTGACACAGTACTGATGTTTCGCAAGGATTACAGCCTCCCTCTAGCAACAATCACAAAGTTATCAACCAAGTAAAATAGTTAAGATTACATATTTCCATTCATTTTATATTATGAAACCAAAATTCTTAGACATGACTGTTATTACTGAAAAATTCGTCACCTCATGTAATTGTCCTTCACAAGCCACATTCCTCTCAGAAGTCCTGTGAACTTACTGTCTAGTCTTGGAGACTCATGGTCTACTGATGCATTGGAGATAAGGATAATGGCATTACCCCACCTAACGAGCTTTTCCCACTCTGAGTAACTTTATTAGATGCCACATTAAAGCATATGTCATTCATATATATATTATATATGATATATATATGTTCGGGGCTCATACTCACAAGCTGTGAGATCATGACCTGAGCTGAAGTCGGACGCTTACCCAACTGAGCTACCCAGGCAACCCTTAAAAACACAGATTCTTGATCCGGATCTCAACTAAGACCTATAAAGTCAGAATACCTTTCCTAACCACAAACCTAGGAACCTGATCCCAAGGAGCTTCTGATACATACTTAGGTTAGGGATTTGCTATTCCAAACATATATATATGTTCATATATGTATCATATATATGTATATATATGATACATATATGTATGATATATATATTATATATTATAATAAATATAAAGTCCTTTTGATCTCTGGGAAGTGAAAGTAGTTCACATCCTAGTAAAGTTCTCTCAAAATACCTCAAAATCACTTAACTTTCACAGAAAAAATATAAATCAATTCCAGTTGAAATTTGGTATTTCTGGACCATATTATGATAAAAAAATATACACAAAAGGTGGTATGATATGATAGAAAGATTGCAACACTAAAAGGACTGATTATTATTATTATTATTATTGTTATATATTTTTATTATTATTCTGAAACTAAATGACTTGGAAAGGCCACTTAATTCTCCCCAAAATACCTATTTATCTAACTACCTAATATGTGATACAATAAGAAATATATACTTTGTCTTTATCTCTCCTTCCTGGCACAGAGTGTCTAGTACCCTTGGGATTTCCTGAATGAGAAAGGTGATAGGAGTCTTTTTTTATTCATAGCAAGTCTTCTTCAACAATACCTGAGTCTAAGCTAATGAAGTGACTTTTGGAGGATGAGGCTGGTTGCCAGAGAAACCAACCATGTGATTAGGGGGTTGGAACTTTCAGCACCTCCCAGACCCCCCAGGATAGGAGAAGGACTAGAGATTGAATTAAATCACCAACGGTGAATGATTTAATCAGTCTTGTCTATGTAACAAAAACCCTCAACAAAGGAATTCAGAAAACTACCAGGTTGATAAACACATGAAGGATTTGGGGAGACAGCATGGAGGTTCTGCACCCTTTCTCCATACCCTGTCCTATACTTCTCTTCTATTTGGCTGTGCCTGAGTTGTATCCCTTTCAGTAAACCAATAATAGTAAGTATAGCACTTTCCTGCATTCTATGATCCAGTCTAGCAAACTAACAAGGCTGAAGAGGTGATTGTGGAAACTGCTGATTTAGAGCCTGTTGATTAGAAGTATAGGTGACAACCCGGGGCTTGTGACTGGCCTCTGATGTGAAAGTCAGCCTTGTAGGAATGAACCCTTAATCTGTGGAGTCTCTGCTAATTCCAGGTACTTTGTGTCAGAATTGCAATGTGCAGAAAACTCACACATTGGGTGTCAGAAGTGTTCAGAGTACAGAAATAAGTTTTTCTTTTGTTTTGTTATTTGGCTAATATAAAGGGATGGACAGGAGTAGCAAAATCTATGAAACAAGTGGTGTACGTTAGAGCCATCTCTGTTACTAACCAGCTGTGTGACTTTGAGCGACTCCATTTACCTCTGTGAACCCGGGCTGGCTTATCTCTAAAACAAGGGATTGAACTAGATGCTCTCTTAAGGCTGTCACCATTGAAGGTTTCTGACAGGTTCAGATCACTGTGATCATTTCCCAGCACTAACATTCTGTTAATAGAAATTTCCCTCATGGTTTATGTGGGAGCTGTTTTAGCACTTCTTTGCTTATAAAAAATGCTGATAGCAGATATTTTTGACTGAAGCTACCTCATTAACAGTGGCAGCTCCAGGTGTTACATTCATATCAATAATTCCTACAATGATCTCTTGTATTATGTGAATTCCCTCCTTTGATTATTGCATGATAATTCTACAATTTCCTCAGTCACTACTAAGTCTCTTGACAAAGTACGTCACTTTTTGAAATGTACATACACCATCTTCCTAATTCTACCGGGAATGTATTTTTGTTTTTGTTTGGTTTTTAAATGCTTTCCTGTCATCAAATGAGTTTTACTTAAACATCTGTGTATGCTACCTAGAATTTACTCTTCAGTCATTTGGAAAAATAATCTAAGACATGAGATCTGGTTTGCACAATGCAATCGACAAATCTTCTGGATTCCCTATTTCTGTAACTTTAGCTGTAGCTGACCATTCACCTGACATCACACAGCCCATGTGTTTTCCACACACTATGCTTTATGCACATGCATGCCTTCCATCTGAAACAAAACTCTCCCTCTCCCCTCTTCACCACATGCACACCCTTACCATGTTCAATACATCTCCAAATCCCCAGTGCCTGTCATAGGATTGTGCATGAAATGTTTGAACTAAATTTAACTTCTTTTGTATAATTACCAACATAGGAAAACCCACAAATGGCACTGAATGAAAGATTTCTGATGCTGATGAGAATAACCATACCATGAATGATTACAATGCCATGTCTGAAAAAAATAGTTTTCAAATAGCAGAATTAGCTTAAATCTTAATGAAGACACTGTAACAAATGGAGTGTGATTATGTTCACGAAGGAACAATCTTTCACCCAATTCAGACACATCTAATCAAATATATATTTGTCAGTAGGATGTGACCTACTACCCAGCAGGAGGCCCCATGGAACACGTGAGGGTCTGTGATTCAGCCAGAATTGTGGGATGAGAGCAATAAGAAATGGCAGTCCAGGGGCCATCCCTGTTCCTGAACTCAAGCGGGGCTGCCCATTGGTGCAAGCAGCACCGATGCGGGCTTCAGTTTGCAACAGCCAGAGGAAGTTCAGATGCAACTGGAGAAAAACCACGATGAAAAGCAGAGACTGCAGATGAGAAACTCCCACAGACTCCCAGAAATATTCTGGAATATGGGAGGGTATCTCAGAGAAGCCAAAGACAAAATCAAAGGTCCTAAGCAGAATACAGGAAAAGGAAATGTTTCTCTACTCAGGGAGAGGTATGTGAACTCAGATATTGGCAATTATACCAGGCAGCCAGTGGTGGGTTTCACTGAGTTTTGGCATAACTGCCAACATAACTTTCTTGTTCACCCATAACCTAGTGAGCCCTGTGTTTCCTTGGGCTGCTAAACAATAAAATACCAGCCATCTAAGAAACTTAGGAAATCACCTTCTATAAAGAGTATTTGAAATAAGAAAAATTTCTCCCTCCTGTTCAACAGATGATCTCAGAAATTTCCTCTGGTTCCATCACACTTCCACTTACTCTCTCCACTTATTTTTCATTATTCAGTAGGGCCATATAAAATAGAAATACTTTTATTTTCTGACGCTAAGGATTATTTTCTATAACCTAATATAAACTATACCTGTTTTACACTCATTCCTTGGGCAACTGATCGATACTATAATCACATCGATGACATAATAAATTGGACAGAGTCCGTTGTATCAATTCATTTTATAAGTTTCAAATAAACCTTAATTAATTTATTGTCTGGGAAAATGCATGGTTTTATTATCAATACAAATTATCTTGCTTCCATACCTAAATTTATCTTTGATTTTCTTATTCTAAATTCAATATATTTTAGTACTTTCAACGTAAGGTCTTGTTTCTTTGGAAACCAAGGATGGGAAGATAGGTTTATCTCTTCCTTTCTCCATCTCACAATTATGGGATGGGCTCCATATGGCCTGGAGCTTTTGTCAGACTTCACATTCTAATACCTTGATCATCTGGTTTTGTGCTATCATGGTTCTTCTTTTCCTCTCTGGGGAACTTCAAGTCTGCTGCCGGCATCTGTCCCCTGCTTTTCCCTGCAAAGGTCTTAGCGAATAATTCATCTAACATCGACTGTTCCTATTAACAAACTAGCACTTTCTTTTTTGTCTGCCATTTCTTAAATGTACTTCTAAAACATCTTTTAATATCTTATCTTAAAAATCTATGAAGTTTCCACATTAACACTCTGATAACCTTCTACTTAAATGGAATCCAACTGAGACATCTACTCTCTAAAGAGACAAAAATTCTGATATAAATATAATAACTTCAGGAAATTTTTAGTTTTAGTTTTATTCCCTAATTCTGCCATTATCAATCTGGTCAAATGTAGCTTCTGGAATTTCTTTTTTTTTTTTTAATTGACCTTTCCTTATTGTTCTCTTAGTTTCATTAAGTCTCAACACCAAATTAGGAAAAATAAAATACGTCTATAAACTTACTGCTCTCTGCTGTCAAGACACAACTCTGATCTATCAGGATACCACAGATTAATATCACATTCAACCTGTAACACTCTTTCAGAGACTAAAAGTTCAATGAGATTCTTGAAATAAAGTATAGATACCCAATGTTTCCTCAAGAACATAAATTTAAAACGGGGTTAGCTTTTCTGCATTGACCCTTATACTTAAGAATGATAAGTAGACTTATATTTGGTTCAGAATCCTTTCCCCCCTTAATCACTTTAGTTGGCTTTTTCAAGTTCTTGATAAATACAGAAATTTGAAACAACACAGTATAAAACGATAGGTTTGCTTCTGGCTTTTAGTCCCAGATCATGAAGTATTCAATTTATTTAAATGGATACTCTTGTACCCAGTTAAGCAACTAACCAATATGTCAGAAGCACTAGGAACTATATGTACACAGCCAAGCTCTATACAGATAAAGAAGCAGCCCTTGATATCTTGAGTCACAAGCCATCAATTATTTCCTAGTAATGTAAATGAATATATTCAGAATTTTCTCTATATACCATGCATTTCCCTATACTTAGACAAAAGCAAGCCAAAGCAATCTTTTAAAGATGATTATTGTATTCCAATAATATACAAACAAAAAGACTTGTTTTGTCCAAAAGATCTCTTCTAACATTTTTTTTTCTAGCTAAAATAAAAATCACAAGTGTATAGGTGAAGACTGATTTGGGGCTCTCAGTGGATCACTATGCAAATGACTTCAGTTATTGCTGCATATTTTAGCTCACACAATCCAACTAAAGTACAGAGGTCCAGAACTCTATCCTTTGCTCTGATAGAATATTTATTTGGAACAAAACTTAAGCCATGTTTTAAGCTAGTTCTTATGTGCTTTAACACAATAGAAGCTTAGGATAACATGCATTTTAGGAGTAGAGAGTCATAATCCTTACTGGTTATTCAATCTACAACACTCTTTTTCAAGGCCGTATGCAAAGTATAGGAGTAACTGCTTTGAAATGCTAATACCCAATAAAATTTTACACGTGTTTTTTTTTTTTTTTTAACTAGCACAGATGTTAGTTAAAAATCTGTGTCGGCGCAACACTGACCACAATAGTTAAATTGTTAAATTGTTTAGAAAAACATCTAAGACTGTGCCTGAAATTGTAAGGCCCAGCCCTAGAGCTTGGTTAGTTTACACAGCCAAGTGGCATAGATAACGTTTGATAATTAGACATAGATGGAGCCAACAGTGAGAGGGAGTGAGTGACAAAAAAGAGATTAGATGGAAATGTGTGTCCTTGACTAGAGTTGAATTGACTAATTTACTGGAAGCCATTTAAACCTTATAAATGCCCTTTAAAATACGGGAAAGAGACCCATCCATGGTTTTCTAAATAAGGCCTTCATATCTTTGTATATGTTACCCTTTTTAGGGAATATACCATTACCCTCACTCTCCTTTACCTGAGTATCTCACAGTCTCACTTCAGACAGCTCCATAGATGACCCATAACCCTCAGATGTCTAGGTGCCCCCTTAGCATCCTGTACTCAACACATTGTATTGAAGTTATTCATTAATTCTGCAGTGATCAGTGAGCAATGTGGAAGCAGAGCTTGTGTCCTCTCTATAATCCCAGTACCTGGCTCAGTTCCTAGCATACTGTGAATGTTCAACATCTGCTGAATGACTCTCAAACTTTAGGAAAGGAGCAAGAATGCAAGGAAAATATAATCAGGAAAAGACAGCACACTATATATCAATTCTTATCCCTAACTAGAAAGAGACTGATAGAGCCAAAATTTATTAAATACATGTTGTATGTCAGGCTATTACCTACGTCATCTTAGGCATTTTGAAGTATTGTCAGTCCCATTTCAGAGATAAGAAAAACTTAGCAAGATAGTAAATAACTTACCCAATTTTGCAGAAACCAAATGGGAGAGCTGGAATTTGAATCTAGGTCTCTCTGACTCCAGAGTTCCTATTTTCTCCCCTACACCCAAGACCAGGAAGACTTAGCCTACCTTTGCTTTGTTCTATTTTAGGACTTCCCCAAGCACACCATGCCCAAAAAACCCTGTCAGCAATGGTAGGAAAAAAGTCAGGGCTCCTCTGTCACTAAGTTGGCTTAGAAAAATCACATACTTCATCTGAAGCTGAAAATACTAGTAGGGGCTTGGCTATAAGATATCCCTTAAAAAACTGGCATCAGTTTCTAGGTCAGTTGTTCCTGATGAGCATTGGTTCATACCTCATCAGAGTGATGCATGGAATCTCATTAGTTGCATCCCTTCTGTGATAGGCCTCCAGAGAGCATGATTTACTCTTTGGTGCGTGCTGCTGGCTGTCAGCATGATTCACCCAAAATTGACAAGAACCTGCTTCATTAACGCAGCTACAATCCCACCTCTCTGTCACTATGGTCACATTTTACCAGTTTGTCTACTGATCAGTTTCTCACGTGTTTCTCATCTCTGGCCTTCTGCCTTTTTCAATGCCCAGGGCCCTCAATTCCTTTAGAGCAAGTTCACTTCCCTTTCTGCTTCCAAAGTTTTGCTTGTCAAGCTTCAGACCTTCCATGGCTCTCCATCTGAATGCACCTTTGTTTCTTAATAGAGATTGATTTTCAAGAATGGGCTTTCTTTTTAAATATGATACATTTTCTGGACATAACAAAATATAGTAAAGGTCCACAGAGCGGCCTCACTGCAATCCTCTCAGGAAATAAATATAAATTTAGAGAGACAAAATGGCACAATGAAGAGTCAAGAAATTCCCCCACGCACTCAGTGTGTGTCCTAGGCAAGTTATAAAATCTTTCTAATCTCCAGTTTTCCTATTTGTGCAATAGAAATATTAGTATCTGCCTTGAAGATTTGCAGAAATAATTGAATTGAGTGTATCTGTGTGTGTAGTGTGTGTGTGAGTGTGTGTGTACCAGAGACTTAGAGTTGCATCTTACAGTAAAACAAAGGTGAGATTCATGTTTTCTATACTTTCTTGAAAAAAAAATCATTTTTTTAAAATTTAGGTATAACCCCAATATCGATAGATCCTTACTCTGTCATATAGAATAGCTTTTCCAACCTTAGCTCTCTTTAACTTCTTTATCAATGAACAAATAAAGTATTGATAATATTAATCCCCTTATTTTGGACTCAAATAGTGGCCTTTTCTAGTCTTTGAAGATATTCAGTGTTTAATCAACATTAGCCATAAAATAATTTTAGCTTATCAAACATAATCATTTTATTTTTTTAATTTTTTTTAGGTTTATTTATTTTGAGAGAGAAAGCGGAGGAGGGGGAGAGAGAGAGAATCCCAGGCAAGCTCCGTGCTGTTAGCATGGAACACAATGTGGGGCTCAAACTCAAGAACCATGAGATTACCTCCTGAACCAAAACCATGAGTCAGACGCTTAACCCAATGAGCCACCCACACATAATCATTTTCAAGTAGCACTATCATCTTGTAGCTTCTATTACTACTACTACCACTAATAATAATAGTAATAATAGTAATAATTAACAACAACAATAATAGCACTTAATAAATATAGAATACTTATTTTTTGCCAAGTACTGATATAATCCCTTTACATGTATTAACTCAGTTAATTAGCACACATACATGCACACAAATTATATTGCACAGACCGTTTATAACCTCAAATTTACACATGAAAGCATGAAGTACAAAGCTGTTAGGTAGCTTGCCCATCATAATACAACTACTAGCTGATGAACCTGGAATACAAACCCTGGCACTCAACTTCAGAACCCTTGGTCTTAAATGCAGCTCCCCTAACTTGGAAAACACCATACGCAAAACTGATACTTGGCTTTCCCAAATAAACATACAACCTCAACTTACACTTGCATTTTTAAGAATATATAAAAAATATTTTTCTCCATGCTGGCTTCCAATCAGGAAGGTTATTGATTACCAAAGGTGATAAATTATATTTGAGAACTTAATGCTATTGTATTAAAAAATAGATCTCAACTGAAACTATGTTAATAATGCTTGTTTCTTTTTACTTTTTGGCTGTCTCTTTCAAATATTTTTTGCTTTTATTTGTCATGCATTCTTTTTTTCAATAGCCAATTTGTACCCTTTTATCAGTCTTAAAATAATTATATTCAAATTGGCAGTGATATTCTGAAACAACATATGAAAATAGAACAATAATTCCCAATAATTATTGAGAATTCATTCTGTGTCAGCAACTATTCTAAGGTGTTTTCCAGATACTGTCTCATCTTGTATTAACTTTGAGAGGTGGAAATAATTCCAGGGTTCTCACATGAGGAATTGTAACTTGACAAAGCCAATCCAAATGCTAAGTAGCAAAGCAAGACATGAACCCAAGTCAGTATGAAATCACCAACTCCATGCACTTTCACTCTGTCATCTTGCCTCTCCTCTGAACAGCACACAAGGGAAAGAACTGATGGTGGGGCTCAGAAAAGTAAGACAGAAAGAGACAGCAGAGGGGACAAAGGGAACCCACTACTTGGTAATAGGGGTGACACCTCTTAATGCATCAAGTTGGTGACTTAGGTCACTTCTATGAAACAATGTTTCTTCCCTGACTTTGGTCCTAACTTCTTATTTCTTTAAAATGCAAACCGCAACCATCACAACAGCTGAGATGTATCGAAATTAGAAAGCAATTGGACAAGACGATTTTAAATTTCTCTTTCAAGTTCTTTCCTTTACATTTATTATTTCTCTTATCCTTAAACATGCACTTCAGAAATGGTGAAAGAATTAAGATTTATGCAATAACTTTATGACAGAGCCAGTACCAGACCCAATTTTTCTGAACAGGAGTGTTTTTCTGAACCAAATTTATCTAAGACACTAGAACTATTCAAAAAGAGACCTAGAATGACCTCAGAAACCATCACAGAATCGTTCCTTCACTGTAAAGAAGTTTCATTAAGAACTCCAGGAATATAAATAGCCATTCTGTTTTTAAAGACCTTAATGGGAGGTAATTATACGACCTTCCACAGTACCTCATTCCAATGCTCTAAAATGTTTTTCTCACTGAAACTGAGGGAAAGCATTCGTATTTTCATTCTTTCTGGCAAATATACGAGAGACAGTCCCTGAAGCCAAACTTTATATTGGCAATCAGAAAAGTGCTTTCAGAATACTCAGGCACATATCTGTCCAAGAAAGCTTCAATGGCTGAAAACAGCTGGGTGCTTAATATGATAAAATCCTTAGTCAAACATATGGCTTCTCCACATGAAAATACTTTCCTGTAATAACTCTCCCAATTTTTTTTTCTTTTTCACATAGAAATCACACTGTTTATTTAAGTAACACAACACACATAAATAGTAGGTGTTATTTGTTTAACATTTGTACAGAAATACTTTTTTTCTATTATAATGAGGGTCTATAACATGTACATCCTTTACTAAAGCTGAATGACACATACTTATGGAGTGCCTGACTTGACTTTGTCCATAGATGGTGGTAGAGTGATGTTTTTAGGTATTTTTTCCTCAAGAGCATGATGATGGTTCAGGGAGATGGGCACATTGCATTTAGGTCATACCAGGTCAGAGGTGCCATCAGCTTGGGTACACCTAGCACAATATATATTGATCTCAAAGATCAGAAAGCAATCCCAGGGGGGTGTATGTAGTAAACAACCTTACAGGCCAGAAATCCTCAGTGAAACAGGAGCAAAGACTCCCCTGTCTCCATCCTCCTGTGTTTAAAAATAAAACTTTTCTATGATGTAGGTACTTGAAGTATCAAAAAATTGTTTAAATTACTTTAATATTGTGATGTATTACATATAAGACCCTGTTTTACCACTGACTTTCATTTCCAAGACTGACTGACTGACTGATTGATTGATTGATTTATAATGAGGACATCGGCAGCACAAAGGTGAAGTTAATAGAAGTAAATGTTCAATTGAAACCATGAAGGATGAATTTCAGTGGAAAGAAAAGGAGGAAAAAGGAAGGACTCAGATATATTGGTAGAAAAGATGAGTGAGAACAATTTTATATGAGAAGCTTTGCATTAGCCAACTCATTAAAAGAAATCAAGAGGTCACAAGAAGTCCTGAATTTGGGTTAATGAAGTTCAATCTTATATAAGGTTAGATAAGTCCAATTTGGTTTTAAACATTGGTTTTAGGTGGAAATTTTTTAGTAAAAGAGAGACAATCGAACTTGTGAGAGATTTCAAGACTGAAAATGTGGATTTCAGAAAAGTGAATTTTCCACAGAAGAGTCTATTCAAATAAGAAAGCCATAGACACTGCCTTGAGGACCACCTACATTTAGGGAGAGGGAAAGGAATGAAAGAGCAAAAGAAAGATCAAAGGCAGAAGGAAGTTCATGTCAGAAGATGCAGCCACTCCAAATGCCAGATGTCATTAGGTTGGATGACTAGCAGTCATTGCTTACTCTGTCTGAAGAGAACAATTCTAGTACTTTTATAATGAAAAACATCCTAAATGCCTAACAACTGAAGACTGAGTCCTGATGCTACAGTACAAAACAAAATACTAAACAATCATTTAAAGTCATATTTTCAGGGGCGCCTGGGTGGCTTAATTTGTTAAGCATCTGACTTCAGCTCAGGTCATGATCTCAAGATTCATGAGTTGAATATATATGTATATGTATTCATATCTATATCTATATCTATCATAGATAAAGGCTTAAAAAGTTACCATTAACCTATAAAATGAAATGATATCAAATTTAGCTGTGGTTATATCCATATCTGGAGAATGATTAAAGGTGTTGTTGTTTTTGTTGTTTTCTTTTTTATATCTTTTCAAGTTTTGCCATGATAGATATTACTTTAAAAAAAACAGAAAGAATACAATAAATGTCAGTCAAGGCAAGAGAGAAGTGATTTCAAATGGGCAGTGGGAGATTACCAATTGCAAGAGATTAGGGAGTGAGCAGTTAAGGTGCACGTGAAGTAAACGTACTCTTTTAACAAGTTAAGCAATGAAAGGCAGAAATAAAGAGGGCAGGTGTCCCAGGGGTCACAAGGAAGGAGGTTTTCTTGGTCCTGACAGTGTGAGAGGAGATGCAGAAAGAAGGATAAAGGAGAGAAGTACTTGCCAAAGGAGATAGGATGGGATTAGCTTTGTCTTCCCCTATGAGACAAAAAGAAGAGAAAGAGTAAAAATACCCAGAACTGAGATAAAGAGAATGTGTTAGAGATGGAAGGAAGGCATCATACAGGGTGTCCCAAATACAGTTAAAAAGATGGTGAGATCTTCTTTCAAAAGACATCAGGATTAGGATGAGGGGCTAAAAGACCCAGATACACAGACATCATCAGAAATAAAAAGGAAATGACTACCTCTCTTCAAGAGAGGGAAGCTATCTCCATGAATTAAAACCATCAGACATTGGAAATCTGATTGTTTCTGTGTATCACAGAATTAGACTTCCTTCAGCTGTTACATTTGAGAAAGCTAACTTTGGCTGCCCTGGCTGATGAGTCCAGTAATTAAAGTATTTTTAAGAATTTCCATGAATTAGAATATTAGGTTAACATAATGTTATAAGGAGTACTTTGGCAATTAAGCAGCCTGGAACAAATTTAAATTTTTTTAATGTTTATTTTTTAGAGAGAGACAGACACAGAGCACAAGCACGGGAGGGACAGAGTGAGAGGGAGAGAGAATCAGAAGCCAGCCTCAGGCTCTGAGCTGTCAGCTCAGAGCCCAACATGGGGCTTGAACCCATGAACCATGAGATCATGACCTGAGCCAAAGTCAGATGGTTTACTGACTGAGCCACCCAGGCACCCAGAGGAACCTGGCTAAAATCAACAACATAAGAAACAACAGGTGTTGGTGAGGATGTAGAGAGAAAGGAACCCTTGTGCACTACTGTTCAGAATGCAAACTGGTGCAGGCACTGTGGACAACATTGTGGAGTTTCCTCAAAAAGTTAAAAATAGAACTACTTTATGATCCAGCAGTTGCACTACTGGGATTTTACCCAAAGAATACAAGAACACTAATTCAAATGGATATATGCACCCCCACATTTATAGCAGCATTATTTACAGTAGCCAAATTATGGAAGCAGCCCAAGTGTCCATCAATTGATAAACAGATAAATAAGATGTGATATATTTATACAATGGAATATTATTCAGCCATAAAAAAGAATGAAATCTTGCCATTTGCAATGGCATGTATGGAGCTATAGAATATAATGCTAGGCAAAGTAAGTCAATCAAAGACAAATACCATATGATTTCACTCATATGTGGAATTTAAGAAACAAAACAAGTAAAGTGAAACATAAGTGAGAGAGAGAGAGAGAGAGAGAGAGAGAGAGAGAGAAGAATCAAGAAACATATTCTTAATTAGAGAGAACAAATGGATGGTTACCAGAGAACAGAGGAGTAGGGGGGATGGGTTAAACAGGTGATGGGGATTAAGGAGTGTACTTGTGATGAACACAGGATGATGTATGGAAGTGCTGAATTACTATACTGTACACCTGAAACAAATATAACCCTGCATATTAACTAACTGGAATTAAAATAAAAACTTCAAAACAAAACAAACAAACAAA
The DNA here is from genome assembly GCF_023721935.1 of Panthera uncia. Classification (NCBI taxonomy): domain Eukaryota; kingdom Metazoa; phylum Chordata; class Mammalia; order Carnivora; family Felidae; genus Panthera; species Panthera uncia. Next base: position 97,984,129 of record NC_064816.1, on the reverse strand, counting down.
CAAACAAAAACAGGTCTTTTAGCCCCAAATTGGTTTGGCCTGAAATAGAAGCAGACCTTTGCTAGTATTTATGTGCAATGACATATAATCAGCCAAATGTACATTTAAAAGTCATGGATTTTTGCGCAGGAAGGGTCCTTGGAATTCATCTACAGGTCTATAGGGCTCATGGTAAAATGTTAAGTGTGTGTTCTTCCTAAAGGTTTGAAAACAGGGCTGTGTACATCATGCCTGCCAAAAGGAAGAGAAAGAAGAATCAGCCAGAAGACACCACGAGGAATCCTGACCTCTACCAATCCCCTCATTTTTACAAGTAAGAATATTTGGTACTCATGTATAGTAAGTGACTTCTTATATATTAAATGACTCCTAGGTCCCAATTTTCTAGCCCAGAACTCTCTGTGGGACTGGACCTCCATGGCTTCTGATCTTGTCAGTCCTTTGTAGGCAGCCATTTTATCTCCCAACACACTGAAATATTGCATCCATAGCAGATCAGAGAATTGTACCCATTACTTCCATTCTTTACCACTTACTGTGTTATAACTACTAAGCATCTTGATAGAGATAAAAACAGGTAACATGGATGATCTGATTTAAAAATGCCTTCACTTGTTAAAAAATGCACAACCTGTACAGTGTTCTCTCAAAAAGTTAAAAATAAAACTATCACACGATCCAGCAATTCCACTATGAGCATATATCCAAAAGAAATGGAATTAGGACCTTGAAGAGACATATCTGCACTCCCATGTTCATTGCAGCATTGTTCACAATAGCCAAAAGATAAAAACAACCTAAGGATCCATCAACCAATGAATGTTTAAGGAAATTGTAGTATAAATATACAATATTCAGCCATAAAAAATCCTGCCATTTGTAACAATATGGATGAAAGTGGAAGACACTATGCCAAGTGAAATAAGCCAGAGAGATAAAGACAAATGCTGTATGATCTCATTTATATGTGGAATCTACAAAAATCAAACTTACAGAACCAAAGAGTAGAGGGTAGTTACCAGCAGCTGGGGAATGGGGAAAATGGGGAGATGTTGGTCAAAAGATACAAACTTTCAGTTGTAAGATAAGTTCTACACAGCATGGTGTTTATAGTTTACAATACTGTATTTTATACTTGAAAGGCATTAAAAGAGTAGATCTTAAGTGTTCTCATCATACCAAAAAAAAAAGTAACTATGTGAAGTGATGAATGTGTTAATCAGCTTGATTATGGTAATCACTTCACAATGTATAATATATATCAAGCCATCATGTCAACACCTTAAATATATACAATTTGTATTTATCAATTATACTCCAATAAAGCTGGAAAATAATGCACAACTTTTTTTGTTGCATCTTCCCAATATTTAATGATTACATATATTTATGAATATTTAGGTAACAGCACTGGCAGTAGCAACACATCACAAATTGTGGCTTGAGGATAACACTGCATTATTGAATAGATTTAGAACATTAGCTGTGATTTAGTGGGAAAAGTATTGAACCTGAAGTCAGATAGCTGTGGTTTAAGCCCTAGCTCTGACACTTACTTTCTGTCTGACATTAAGCGAGTACTTCACTTCCATTTTTTTTCATTTGCAAAAGGGCAAATGCAATAATGCTGACCTATCACTCAGAATGGATAAAGAATTAAAAACCTTTCCTTTACAAATACATTTACACATATGTAAAAATTTTTAATTTTGCACAGTTTCCATTGAGAAATAAAATCATAATTACACTTGAAGTTGTCATAGTGAACTTTCTTGTTCTGGTATAAATAAGCACTCATGAGCAAGTTTTATTAACTTAAGCCAAACTTATCCCCAAGATTGAGGGAAACTGTTCTGTTATGAATTGAATTAAAAGACAAGCAACTGCCTGCCTTTCTTATTTATGGGAATCACAAGACATTAACATCATCTAGTGCCAGTGACAAGTATATATAGCAGTGTTGAATCAAACATGGAAACAAATACAAACTATGCATCTCCTCTTGATATACACTTATATATGCAATATCTCAAAAAATATGCAATAATCACTGAAACCAGAAATATGAGCCAAAACATAAGGCACTTATAATGTCATTTTCAAGCCCATGAACAAGTTTTTGGCTGGAAGTGAACTAAAAAGTTTTTATATTTTTATTTACTTAATATGTTGCTGAATTTACAACTTTAAATTGTTTATTATTTTGTACTTGGAATATATCAAATACCTGTAAGTTTTCCTCAGTTTTCGGATGCATAATTCCACTTATCAGTCATACCTGGTATGTGCCCTGGATTGTTTTAGTATTATGGAAGACCTAGGATTTCTCATCATTTAGGAAACGTCAAATGTTTAGCAATATCTTTACACCTGAAGAACTTCTATCTCGATTTTATTTCTTGGGATTACTACATATCTTGGGTACAACTGAACCAAGTCATTAATTCCATTTACATTGTGTTTCTTCTTTGTTTTACAATGCCTTTTAATGCCTCCCCTCTTTGTTAATTATTGCTCTGGCAGTTGTTAGATCCAACTAGATTGAGTTCCTTTGATAAATCTGGATTTGATGAGCCAAGTTGTTATTTAAGAATCAGTAGATGCAGGAGATGATCACTTTGATATTGGCATCACTCAGGATGAAAAAAAAAAGTCCTTTTCTGACGCATACTCAGTCCCAGCTGTTCTCCATCACTATCATTTTGTGTACTGTAACTTTAAGACAACTAAGTTTCAAATCTATATAGTGAGGATAAAACAAGTGATGAAATGCTCTGAGGTTACAAAATGAAGACACCTCAATATTCCAAGTTATTCTTGCTTTGACTACTTATTATTCAGACATGATTTGGAGAGGAAGCAATCACTCCGCTGTCCTTTTCTATGCCACTGAGCAGCTTCTTAATCAAAAGAGATTACCTGAGGAAAAGATCATTCCAGCTAAGGCTATGCTATGTATATTGGTGTTAGCCATTTTTTTTAATAAGGGAATGATATATAAATGATGTTCTCTGATTTTCATGTAATTGGCAATTCTCTTCAACTGTGAAGTTAACCATTGTCAAGCTGGAAATTTTTGACATCAGAAAACAAACAGGAAAGCTAAAAACTGAATGTTTAACCTTCAACACTAACCTAAAACTGTTTCCTACGTTGCATTAAAAAGACGTTTGCCTACTTCTAAGCCTATTATTGGAAGGGTTGTGAACCTTTTCCTTGTCTGGTACTGCTGCTTCACTCATACATAAATATTTTACAATTATTCTTGTGCCAAAGAAGCCTTCAACTGTTATTATTGAAAAGGATTTCTGTTCCAGTGAGTGGCTTCACTGTGTGCAATTCATTTTACATTTATATTTCCTGTCCTCGGATGCCAAAAAGTGAGTTTTACATTTGAGTCCTATTGATCTAAAAAAGTTCAACAAGTTTGCCATGGCAATTTTAAAAATTTAATAGGAACTCAGATGGGGGAGCGTCTGTTCTTAATTTGAAGCAGTGGTTGTGTTAGTTGTACACATTGTGTGCTACTTACTGTCTCCTCTCAGAAGTTTTGCACGTGTGTTTATGAAAGTTAAAGTATACCTTTAGTCTGTGTCCATCTCTACTCCTGACTAGTTTTGTGACCATCAGACAGCTACACAACATTTTTAAGTCTCATTTCCCTTCTTCATAAAATAGTTCACAACAAAACAAATTAGTGCCCATCTGGTAGGGTAGTTTTGCGGATTAAAATGGCATGATGCACATAAAACATGTTCACAGAAATGGCACAAAAAAAGATACTGGATATGCATTCTGCCATATTCATTATCACATTATTAGCAATTTAAATTAACTTAAAGTAAAATTGTGAAGTGAAGAAAGTCATGCTGTTTTTTTTTTTCCAAGAAGGATTATGCCACACCTGTGTATTGCCAAAAGCCCCCACACCAATATCAGCCCGGAACTTCTCTCTGTATTGCGGAATGCCCGAATCACTTGACTGTACGACCAGTCACATATCTCTAACACTGGATGATGGATTTCATCAGGCTGATACTACATGGTTTCCTATGACGCCCAGGCAACTTCACAATAAACAGTATTTTTGAGTTGATTAAAGAAATAAATCAATGCACTTATTACTAAATTATATTAATTCATTCCTCTTAAAGGTTTTTCCTGATAACTTTTCATTAAAAAAATCTAAGAAACAACCCTTAGTACTCTGGACATCCAAAGTTTTTCTAAGTGTTTATTTATTTATTTTTAGAGAGAGAGACAGCATGGGGGAAGGGCAGAGAGAAGGGGACAGAGGATCCAAAGTGGGCTCTGTGCTGACAGTAGACAGACCGATGCAGGGTTCGAACTCATGAATCGTTAAGATCATGACCTGAGCCGAAGTCAGATGCTTAACCGACTGAGCTATCCAGGCACCCCAAGTTTTTCTAAACAGTAATGTTTCCTGGACAAATAAACCTGTTTAAGTTCCTTTTTATCTCCATTTAATTACTGTCAGGAGCACCATGGTAATCTTCCTTTTTAACTATGTTGATTAGCCTTCAAAACTTTCAGGGTTCTCCTATAACCAAACAAGTAGGGCTCAAAACCATAGCCACACAAAAGCCACCTATCACTCGAGTTCAAGACATGAAACAAACCCATTTGCAGGTTATCCAGTTCAAACTTTCCTATTTCAGCCAAAAAAAAATTATTCTTATGCCTACTTTCCCTTTATCACTCTTCTATGAGTCACAGTATTCAAATAGTAAGGATATGATATAAATCTTGCCCATACAATTTATTTTGGACTGTTCAAAACCAATATAAATTACCCAAAAATATTCTCATGCAATTCAAACTATTCTGCCTCTTCACACTGTTTAATAGATATATTATCCTATATTGTTATATTTTCTCATATGTAAACTAAATTGGTTGACTCTTTTCTCATACTAGAATCTTAGCACCTGGAGAGCAGGACCATATACAATATTATAAAATAATAGATATTTTATTGAGAGCTGGATATAAATAGTTATGAACGAGTGGTGATGTAGGGACCAGGATGATTTCAAATGACAGTTTTAATTTTTCTTGATTACATATCGTACAAATCAATGTCAAGGATAGATAAGGAGGGGTTTTTTTTTAGTGTTTGGATATGGCCACATTAAATCCACTTTTTTTTTTTAAACCTCAGAATCAGCTCATTACCAGCAACCAGAATAAAACAAAGTTTCCTTGCCAGTATGTGTTTCATAAGCACAGCAGATTTATTGTAGCCGCAGTTACAATATCATTTCATTATGAATGAAATGAATGATATGAATACAATTCATATCATATCATTCTGATATGAACACATCGATATATTGACATCAATATATCTGATATAAACAAACTGAAACTCAAGAAAGAGTTCTTTTCTTAGGTACTCAGTGCCGCTAATACACTAAATGAACATCTGTTCATTAATCAAACTGAGCACTTATTATAAATTAGACACTATGGGTAAGGACCAAAGATAAAAAGATGAATAAAATATAGCATTAGGAATTCACCATCTAGGCACTTAATAATGTATGCACATATAAGTATTAGAACTAATTTGATTCAAAATTTACACAGAAAGCATATAAGAATGTACCTATTAGAAATACTGTATTTCCAAAGTCATCAGATACATTTCAGAAAATGAGTGTGTAGAGTGAAATTTATTTTGAATTGTTTCATTCTACTGAATATGTTTTCTCCAAAAGACTACTTTCCCAACACTCCCATTATTATTGAGGCCGAGAAATGTTTACTTCCTGAAGCTTCTGATATTGGAGTTACCTTTGAAATAAACCTCTTGCTGTTAGATGGCTGATGATAAGTGATACCTGAGCCTCACACTCCAGTCTGCTGCCCACTTCCCTTTCAGCTGCCATGACATCCCCTCTGATTTGTCACTGGTCTGCACCTCCCCAATACTGCCTGGGAGTAGAACAGGGTTCCTGCACTCTCCTCTTACTTGTTGTTCCCAAGACAAGCGCGCAGACCCTTTCCATCCCATGTAAGGAAATGTCCTGCAAATCACTACTGAAAAGCAGTTAGGAACTATCAAAAACAATCCAAGTGGGAAATTTTCAAAACATCTTACAAAGTTATCAAATCCAACTGTCCTGAGCATTTCTACCAACAATTATTTCTCACACTTCTCAATTCATAGTCCATTTTACTTATAACTTATTTGCTTATTTTGCTTATTTGCCATTTGTATTACTTTATGAAATTTATGTTATTGTTTTTTGCTCTTTTAATTTGGAATTGCATATTAAGTGTTTGTATGCTTTTATAAGTAAAAAGTTCCATTAGGTAAACACTCTGAGACTAAGAAATGAGTGAAACACAATTCCTGCCCTTAGGTAGCTACGGACTGTATGTCCTATAGCGGATAGTACAACATCATGTACATAAAATTTCAATACACATTTATTGAATCAAGGAGGCACCAACTGTAGAAACTCAATACTTACTCTGCCATGCATAATTAGAATGAGGACCAAAATAAAAATTCCATTAGTGAAGAACTATAAATTCATGGGCAACATGTACAGTGGTTAAGAGGATAATGAGAAAGCAAATCAGACAGACCTCAATCAAATACCGGCTCCACTTGTTTACAAATTAATATGATCTTAGTAAAGTTATATAATTTCTGAGTCCATTTCCTCATCTTTATAATGGAGATTATAATACCTCACAGAACCATAAAAGTAAAATGAGATAATGTAAATAAAGTAATTCACTCAGTGTCTAGCCTATAATAAGTGTTTAAAGCAAACAAGTTTTTATTGATTATCCATTTATTCTACAAATATTACTAAGGAACTCCTATGTGTTTTTGTAAAACAAAACAAAATAGTATTTAAAAATTCACTGTCAATCACTACTACTATTCACATGACCAGGAGTGAACTACAAGAGTCTACCTTGCTACATTCCCTGCATAGATAGATGATAGATGAGAAAGAGAGAGAGACAGAGACAGAGAGAGATCTGCCTTATAAAAGCAACCAAGACTTAAGCCAAAACTGAAGTCACCATATATATCATTTAGATAAAAAGCATTCAGTCAATAAAATTTTATCTTGCATCTAATTTGTGCCAGAAAATTGCTATGCACTACAGATACCAGAGATCAGAAAGAAAAAAAAAAAAAAGACACAGTGGAAAGTCTTGCCTTCAAGGATAACTGAATTTCTCTGATTATGCAATAAACAATCTGCACAATTATAGTTTCTTTTTTCCATACAGCTTCCATACAGTTTCCATTTTCCATACAGCTCCCTTTGCCTTTCATTCCTCCTGGGGATTATTAGATCCACCTAATCCCCCCTTACCTCTAGGAAGGCTCTGTCAAAATCATCCAGCTGATAATGTCCAAAACCCTTCTTTCCTGTTCCCAACCTGAAGACCCAAAACTCCAGCTCAGAGAGATAGAATGTCTGTAGAAATGACTTGGAGCAGACAGAGGTACCACACCTGTAACACCTCTCCCAAAACACAAAGTCTGTGGCTAAGCAAAGAAGTGACTTGAGTAGGAATGAAAAGATTGGCAAGAATGAGACAGTCACCATCACTGTGATCATTGTCACATGCCTCATGGGATGTTTTATGGGCCACATAAATCCTTCTATCAACATCTGGGGATGGGCTGATTTTCAAAGGAGTAAGTTTTCCCTCTGCATCTGAATCCCTCAATGTGACACTATATGGCAATGAACTTGTATTATATGTTCCTTTAGTGGAATATAGTTTTAATGGTGTAAATTCAGATTAGGAATGATAAAATAATCATATTCATTTTGTGGCATTTTAAAAATCAGATGATTTTCAGAACAGTTGAGCTATAAATGCTTGTTCCTCATCTTTGTCTTTAACTCCAGCTAAAAATCCTTCCTGAATGTCAATTAAAAGTGTACATGTTAGTTGGAATATGACCTTATGAAATTTGTGATAAGTGACTCACTTGAAATAATCTAATAGAGTTTGTTTTTTCCAAAAAGGAAAAAAAAAAAAAAAACAATTCTTGAACACTAATTCTGAATTCTCCCCGGAGAAATGGCAGAAGAAATTGAGATTATCCAAAAACAACTTGGAGAGTTTGCCAAGAGTTAAGGGCTGGAGAGATCTTTGATTTCTACTATCCTACTGGAATTGAATCCTCTGAAAATAGATTTATGCATCAAGAGAGATGCAATTAAAGCCCAATTAATTATTAACTGAACTTCCACACATTAAATCCAAACAAGGTTAACTATTAACTATTAACTAAATCTTTTAATTTACATTTTCCTAATAATAATAGTTGACCCTGGACATGTAAAAATATATAGAGGGGAAAATGCATGTATTATATTATAAAGAATTATATTCTCCTGTGTATTATAAAGAATGAAAGCAAGAAAATAAATGAAGTCCAATGGTATTTCATTTTTCTGGTAAAAGGAAAAATCCTCTGAAAATTTCATCTATCAGCTTATGAGCCAACCTAACAGTTAAGAAGATTCCCTGAGGAGGTGAGTGGACTGCCCTTCTGCCTTTGAGAGGGTAAATGTTTCCCAGAACTGAGAGACGAGAAATCAAACTTAAGTTTAGGTAGTCAGTATAGACTATACTTAATTAAAAATCCTGCTATCCCTATGATTGAGAACAATAGTATAATATATTTAAGAAAAATCAGGACCATAAGCTGAGAGAGTGCATGAATATGTGTACACAGAAAAGGTTTGAAGCTATTTGAACTAAAATCTTAAGAAGTATTTTTTTTTTAATTTTTATTTTTTTAATATAATTTCTTGTCAAGTTGGCTAACATACAGTACATACAGTGTGCTCTGGCTTTGGGGATAGATTCCCATGATGCATTGCTTACATACAACACCCAGTGCTCATCCCAACAAGCACCCTCCTCAGTGCCCATCACCCAGTGAACTATTTTATGATGGCGCAATGCTTCCTTGTCTAGAGCTGACAAGCACTGTAGAAACCATCTAGACAAACTCTTTGTTTTATAGTTGAGGATACAGAGCAATATCACACAAGCAACAATGGAATACGAAGTAGCTTTTTCAAAATTCCACCACCAGGGGCGCCTGGGTGTCTCAGTTGGTTAAGCATCCATCTCTCTATTTTGGCCCAGGTCATGATCTCACTGTTCGTGGGTTCAAGCCCTGCCTCAAGCTCCACACTGATGGCGCAGACCCTGTTTGTGATTCTCTCTCTGCCCCTTGAGTGCGCTCTCACTCTCAAAATAAATAAATAAATAAACTTAAAATAATAATAAAAAAATAAAATTCCACCACCAAAACAACTATTAAAACATACAGTGCCTATAAAAGTCAGATAAAATTATATTGTAATTCATATGTACTAAAATGCGTTCAGTTAGGAACATTTATTTTTTTTTAATTTTTTTTTTTAACGTTTATTTATTTTTGAGACAGAGAGAGACAGAGCATGAACAGGTGAGGAGCAGAGAGAGAGGGAGACACAGAATCTGAAACAGGCTCCAGGCTCTGAGCAGTCAGCACAGAACCCGATGCGGGGCTCAAACTCACGGACCGTGAGATCATGACCTGAGCCGAAGTCGGACGCTTAACCGACCAAGCCACCCAGGCGCCCCAGGAACATTTATTTTTAATGAGTGACAGTAAGAGATGACTCTGAATCAATAAATACTAATAATTCCAGCTATGCATTTGGATTTCTATAAGAACACTTACTCTCTTGTACCATCAAAGTCTCCAAACAAAAGCACAGAAACCTAACAGTTACTTACATAGCAGAGGATAGAGGGATAGAAAAATATACATGAGGCATTTTTTTCCTTAAATTGGATAAAAAACATCAGCTGTGGATAGCAAATTAAGGTACCTATGTGATCATGAGGGAGAGTAGTTCACCCAAAGAGGGATAATTTGAATGCTACTCTCCAACAATAAGCGTCACATGAGCAGAAACCTACCTGTTTTGTTTACTGTGAAACTCCACTGCCTAGAATAGGGCTTGGCACTTGGTAGATCCTCAAAACATGTGTTTAATAAACTGATGTTATTAGAAACCTCCTGAATTTCTAATAATTGAGAATTAATTGAGTAAATCTTGGCACATCCACATAATTGAATTTGGGCAGATATAAAATATAAATTTTAGAGGTATATTTATTGACAGGGAAAGACACCCATGATGTAAGTTGTTCTCTCTGTTGAATGAATAAAGAGATTATAAAACCATACATAGGTCAAGTACGATTCCATTAATTTTTGTATATAAGATAAATAAAATAAGGCTATATTCACACATAAATACTTTAAGAAGTATATATCAAATTGTAACATTAATTATTTCTAGGTAGTGGAGATACAGATGATGTCATTATAGCTTTTTCTTAAGTTTTATGTTCTATAATAATAATTTATTGCTTATGGAATTTTTAAGTCATTTTTAAGAGAATGGTTGGCCCAATGTATGCTTACCCGAAAGACTGAACTGGTCAAGAAAAGGGTGAGACTGAAGATTAGGGCTTCAGAAAGTGAAAAGGTCCATCATAGATTTGTGAAAATTTAAAAAGGGATTTTTTTTAAGTTAAAAAATCCTGCTGGGATTAAAAAGAGAGAAAGAGCAGGGAATGGAGTGGGGTATGTGAGGATAAATGGCCCTATATTGTTCTGTGAGCCAGAAAAATAATACAAAAAAAAGCCATAGTAGGAGTGTCCTAAAGAAAATTATAGTCATTCTCAATAATTCATATAGTACACACAAAAAAGAGGATGAGATAACTATTTTAACCATGAATTCTCCAATATAACCATTTGTAAAAGTGGTACTGAAAAATACTTCTAATATGCTGATAATTATCAAAGAGTTGATGACACTCTGATTTGGAACCGTTTTGAAAAAATTTTCCTTCAAATATCACAACATGTAATAAAGACAAAATATAAACTTAAAATGATGAACCACAACTAAATATTCTAAAGTCAGTCATCCAAAAGGCTTGCAGATACAGAAGAATTCTATTTGACAACTTAAAGTTATAATGTCCTAAATTAAATCTCGTCTTTTGAATAAGTCTTCAACGATAGATTTCCAACATTTTACTCATGCAGTTTAATTTTGTTCATTTTCTTCACAATTAAACTCATAATCAATATAATGAATGTCTGATTAAGGCTAAATATTTGCTGCTTTGGTCCATCGTAATGGCTTCCACCTTCTTCACAACAGCACTGCCAATTACTTTTTTCTTTTTTTTTTTTTAATGTTTATTTCTTTTTGAGAGAGACAGAGCACGAGCAAGGGAGGGGAAAAGACAGAGAGGGAGGCACAGAATCTGAAACACGCTCCAGGCTCTGAGATGTCAGCACAAGCCCAACACATGGTTCGACCTTGGGAACGGTGAGATCATGACCTGAGTCAAAGTCGAACGCTTAACCGACTAACCCACCCAGGCGCCCCAAACAATTACTTTTTTCTCATCATTGTTTATACACTATTGAATAATGACAGGCATGTTGTCAAAACTGAAATAACGGCTAGAAAAGAATACTTCCCCATGGCAACTAGAAATAGGTATTAAATGGGAAAGAGAGTATATCATATTGTAATGTATAAAAAGGCAATTATGTTTAATTTTTTTTAATGTTTGCTTATTTTTGAGAGACAGAGAGACAGAGCATGAGCAGGGGAGGGGCAGAGAGAGAGGGAGACACAGAATCTAGAGCAGGCTCCAGATTCTTTGCTGTCAGGACAGAGTCCAACATGGGGCTTGAAATCAAGAACTGTGAGATCATAACCCACATGAAGTTGGATGCTTAACCGACTGAGCCACCCAGGTGTCCCCAGGCAATTATGTTTAAAGATAAAAAGAAGAGGGCTGCAAGAACCCTACTGTATTTTCATACCTCTTGGACTAAGGTTAGGCAGGTATTGGTAGAAGAAAAAAATGAAATAGAAACTAACAGACTTACATCAATGACCAAGACAATATTAAAGCTCAGACTGCCTATCTTCCTGATTAGTGCTCATTCAAAGAGACTATGTCTTTAGGTCACAAGACATACTTTCAAATTTCATAGAAATCATATGTGGTACGGGCTTCCTTTACTGAATCTCTTCTTTCCAAGTAGATGAAAATCACCTAGCAAACCTTAATATTTTGTTAAACAATCTTTTAATTTGTCATATTTTCAGCTAATAATTTCATTAAGAAAAGAAGAATAAAAACAGTTTTTGAAGTTTCTAATTCATTTTAATCTCAAATTTTATGGATAAAGCATTAAGAACAAAAGTCACTGGATAAAATGTTTTCCATATCACTCAAAGACCGTATCTGTTTCTTCTTCAATAAAACAAAATAAAAATTGTCTACTGCACTCTACTTGTATAGCTGTCTAAAAATACCAGCAACACAACTCCTGTGTGATGAAAACAGGTGGATGTGTTTCATTATTACTGTCCTATGCCCAGTTCACTCACCACACATTACAGCTTCTCAGTCCCTCCCTACTTGATACCCTATTCACCTGCACAGGAAATAGGAGAGAAGAGAGAGTAAAAGAGCATGTAGGACTTCTGTTTCTGGAAAGATGGTGGATTAGATCTCCTTGGAGCATTCCACTACCAAACACTAAAAATGTCGGACTTTAAAAATTATATCTTTTTAAATGTATAGCTGATTCTGCAAAGAAGTAAGGAAAATACTCATAAAAGCTGAATAAAGTAGGAGTAAAGTAGAAAATTAGGAGAAATTTAAGCCTGTGGCTATTATAAGGGTGTCTGCAACACAAGAAATCTATTTCTAACAATGGCCAAAGGGGACAAGAAAGAAGGCCTTGATCTACTTGCAGTAGACTTGAAACCTGAACACATAAAGCTGGGGAAAAAACTCTCTAAAGGGCTATGCACTGAAACAGCAAATTTAAAAAATCCACCAAGGGAAACAATATGGAAATTTCTTTCCTAGTCTTGGGTCTGTAAGTGTGTATGTGTGTGTATATATATACACGAACAGGTATGGAGTCACAGTGGTTTTGTCTGTGTGAAATAGGCGGGTTGAGTGTAAATTCTAAAATAAAGGGAAAAATAATAATAAAAAATAAGTTTTTAAAAAGTGTAAAAAAATCATATGACACATTAAAAGCCCACAAAAAAAAAATCAAATATATTGTTAATCACAATGAATGTAAATGGATGAAACTTCCCAGTTAAAATACAAAGATAGGTAGACAGAATTTTAATTTTTTTTTAAATACAGCTTTGGGGTGTTTTAAAGAGATGTATGTAAAGAAAAAAAGTAGAACATTAATCAATTAAATGTTATCAAATACAAAACGGTATAAATATATCACATAAAAAAGACTTTAAGACAAAAAAGTGTTAAAAAGGGATTACATAATAATGTTTCAGTCTAAGATAAGGACATGCCAATTTGAAGCTTGCATGTATTTATCAACAAAGCTTCAATTATTTATGAAGCAAAAATTAATAGAACCACAACAAGAAATTGGCAAATCCACCATCATAGTAACGACTTTCTAAGTAGGTCCCTCTCTCTGTAATTGATAGATTAAGCAAATAAAAGAAAAATGAATGAAATTCTGATGTTTCCAAGGCAATTAACATATTTGATCTAACAAAAATATACAGTATAGAAGTATCCTCTCAACAATAAGAAAATAAACATTCTTCTCAAGCGTACATGAAGGATTTATGTAAATTTACAATTAAAAACATACAGCAAGTTTGGACAGTTTCTTATAGGCCATGTGCTTACTTTGACCAAAATGAAATTACGATAGGATTCAATAACAAGAAGATAACTTCTTTTTGTAGGTAACTAACAGGCCAAGGATAAATTAGGTGAAATGAACCAATTACTTAAAAGGAAATATAAATTACCAAAACTGATACAAGCAGAAAAAAAAAAGACATGAATAATTAAGAAAATGAAATCAATGGCTTAAAATCTTCACATTAAAAAAAAATCATCACGCTTACAGGAAATTTCTACTAAAGGTGGAGGAATATATAATTCCGATGTTATATAAATGTCACTAGAGACTAAAATCATTTTAGACTCACCAAATCATTTAGAGATATCAAAACTAGACAAAAGGATTTCTAGAAAATAAAATCATAGAAAAACCCACTCATGAATATAGACACAAAATCCCAAACAAAATGCTATCAATCTAAATTCAATAACATATATATATCATGACCAAACTGGGATTATTCCAGGTATGAAGACTGATATAACAGTATATAATTTATTAATGCAATTGCATCATATTAACACATCTAACAAGAAAAATCATGTGATCTCCTTAATATATTAGAAAAAGCATGTAAGACAATTAAATTGACATCCAATATTAAAAAAAAAAAAAACAAGAACCTAGGAATAGAAGAAAATGCCTTGAACTTAATAAAAAATATGACCACAAACAATACAACAAAATTTATATTCATATTTCCTTTAAAAGCAAGAAAAGAATGTTTTCAGTTACCATAGCCAGTAAAATGAGACCAAAAAAATTCAATAGAATAGATCAAGATAGGAAAAGAAGAAACAATATTGTCATTGAAACTTGAAACAATATACAAATTATAAGAATTGATACAACTTTAACAAAATTGCTAGATATGAGATAAATGTAAAAGAATCAATTGCATTTATATTTAAACCAGATAGAGTTTTTAAAAAGCTTCTCTAATAAGTTCATTTATAATAAGAAATAAAATAATTACTAAATACCCATTAACACATCTAAAGTGGTGCATGGTCTTCACGGAAAAAAAGAAAATCTTTGCTAAAAGACATTAAAGAAAAAGACCTTTTAAAAAGCAGAGAAGGGGTGCCTGGGTGGTTCAGTTGGTTGAGCATCTGAATTTGATTTTGGTCATGATCCCAGAGTTGTGGAATTGAGCCCCATGTTGGGGCTTAAGATTCTCTTTCTCCCCAACTTATACTCTCTCTCTAAAAATAAATTAATAGGGGCATCCAGGCTCAGTTGGTTAAGTATCCGACTTCAACTTAGACCATGATCTCACAGCTCGTGAATTTGAGCCCCGCGTCAGGTTCTGTGCTGACAGCTCAGAGCCTGGAGCATGCTTCAGATTCTGTGTCTCCCTCTCTCTCTGCCACTCTCCTGCTCATGCTCTGTCTGTCTGTATCTCTCTCAAAAATAAATAAATATTAAAAAATCTTTAGTTAAAAAGTTCAATAAAAAATAAAAACTAATTAACTAATAAAAAATTTTTAAATAAATAGAGGAATCAACCGCAAACATGGAGAAAATGATTATATTTTAAAATGTCAATTTTTCACTTTAATTGGTTTAATGCATATCAAAATCATAATGTCTGAGAATTGTCAAAAGACTTGACAAAATGGTACTAACATGTACACAGAAGATGGCATACTTTTCCTGTAGACTTACCACTTTTTATAAAAATATAATTAACACAACACAGGATTAGTAAAAATGATGACAAAGAAACAAAGAATTAGACCCACAAATACATGTAAATTTGATATACAACAGGTGGAACTGTTGATCAGTGGGGAAATAATGATGCTAAGAACTCCATATGGAAAAAAAAATCCATAAAATCATGTGATTACCTCATAACATACCCAAAAAACTCAATTCCAATAGGAATAAGCACTAAAATATAAGAAAAAAAATCTTGATGCTTGTAGAAGAAAATATAAGTGAATAACCTTAAGACTTCAAGATAGGGAAAGATTTCCATAAGACACAAAGAACATACACCATGAAGAAAATGATTGAAGAAATTAAAAGATGAACCAAAAACCAGTGGGAATATATTAGTGGTATATGTGATGTTTAACACATATCATCAAGGAAGGATTGATATCTAAAACTCATTTTAACAAATTCCTACAAATAAATTTAAAAAACAAGCCAATAAAGTGTGTGAGTGATTATGAAGAAGTATTTTATAGAAGGAATATAAATAAACATATGAAAAGATACTCAACCTCATTAGTAATCAAAAACAGCAAATTAAAAGCAACCTGATATACAACATATTTGCAGAAATTTAAAAACTTGAAAATGTTGCTGAGGGTGCAGACCTTGCAAACTTTTATAAAGGACTTTTGGGAATGTAATAGATACAGTCTTTGGAGATAAAACATTTTTTTAAGTTTTGTTTTGTTTTGTTTTGTTTTTGGTTTTGGTTTTGTTTTGAGCAGAGAGAGCGCAAGCAGGGGAGGGGCAGGGAGAGGGGGAGAGAGATCATCCCAAGCAGGCTCTGCACAATCAGCACAGAGCCCAGTGCAGGGCCCAATCCCATGAACCTTGAGATTATGGCCTGATCTGAAATCAAGAGTGACACACTTAACTGTCTGAGCCACCTAGGCCTCTTTTTTTGGAAGGAAAAATTTTATCTAAAAAATCCAAGATATGTATCTGTCTCATTACCCACCCATTCTAATCCTACCCATATAAACTATAAGAATTTTGCCACTGTGGATTAGGAGAAAAGTAAGAGAATCCTAGCAGTATTGTATCTAATTAAACAAAAAAAGTATCTGGAAACCACTTAGATGTTCATCAATAAGAGAATGAGCTCTATCTTTATTCAGGGTAATTCTCCACTTTACAAAAATGACAAACTAGAACTGCATTTATCAACAGGGATGAATCTCCCATACAATTTGTAAAGCAAAAACATAAGTTGCCAAGATGACATTCCATTTATGTAAAGTAGAAAAAATATGCAAAACTAGATATAGTATTGAGATATAAACCTATAGTGTCAAATTATTACAAAAAGCAAGGGAACAACTTGTGCAAATTTAAAATTGTGGGTACCACTTTGAGAGGAGGGTAATTATCATGGTATTTCTTATATCTAAATATTTTAGATAATTTATATTCATTTTCAAAAATCCTGGTCTTTTAAAGCACGTGACAAGATTAATTCAAGATAGCAGATTGAATACAAATGTTCTTATAAATTCCAATATGGCAGGAAAAAAGATCCCAAGAAAATAGCTCAACAATAACTGTAGTCACCAAAAAGAAAGGATGCCAAAAACAAACCTGAAATAAAGGATTTTTAGAAGAGAGAATAATGATGGATCAAACAAAAAGAAATCACAGTGAGAAAACATCAACTCGAGTGACCTACAAAAAAGCCATTGCCAAGGTGAGAACCTTTCTTCCCAAAGAAGCTCCAGAGAAACCAAGCTTAGTCAGCAAATTCAAAGAGCAGGACAATCCTGGGGACAATTAATTAAAAGACCATCAGTCAAACAGCTCCTACTGTGACAATATTGGCTTTCCTTCTCTGAGACAAAAAGCAAAGTATCTAGAAACACTGGCATTTTCTTCCCAAGATAAAACCTTAAGAATTACTTTCCAAACAAAGAAGAATCTTCCCTGAGAGGGTACTTAGCCTAGATATCCAGGACAGAGAGAAAAACAAACCAAACTTCCTCAAAGGGCAAAGAGATAACTTAGCAGTATGTGAAGTCCAGAAGTGAAATATACCTAATTTTTCTACCCCAAGAGCAGACTTCAGCCTGTTGTTGCCCATAGCTCCAAAGAAAGCCTTCTATGAGCACATATTATTATCAGATAAAATGAAATACTGGTACAATGAAACAACATGTATATTTTTATTAATAAAAAACATAATACACATAGAGATTTACATTTTGTATATCAAATAACAGCATTCAAGGTTAACACTCTTAGATACATAAGAAATTACTTTCAGAAGTTATAATCACATTAATACACCTCTATGTAAAAATAATAAAGTAATAAAGTACCCCAAAATAAAATTTTAGTCATTTTAATAATAATCAATTAATAATCTTACAATAAGTAGATAGATAATTTTATATATGACAGAATTACACATTTTGCCAATATCTTTTGCAATAATTAGAAAATTTTAACATGTATTAGGCTTATTAAAAAATCTCAATAAATCATACAAGCTATAGTCAAATAAACTAGCCAAATTCTCAGATTAACAACAGAAAACTGGCCAGAAAATTTCTGAAGGCTACCATAACCTGATAACAAAAGATAAAAGCACAAAAAAGGTAGTCTCTCAGAACATCCATTTTTGTATTTACATAAAATTCCTAAAATATATATTAGCAACAATCCAACAGTTTCTTAACAACATAATACCTAATAGCCTCAAATGAGTTATCTAAGAATGCAAAATTTTATATATGTAAATACATCATATAATATATATTATATATTTATATATAATATATATTATATATAAATATAATATAA
>NC_064816.1:97843869-97965404 GCF_023721935.1 Panthera uncia | reverse complement strand
TATATATATATATATATATATATATATATATGTACACACACACACATATATAGTGCCAATTATATATAATTGGTGCCAAAATAACTTAGCAAAAACTTAACAATTATTTCTAATGCTGATCATATTAAGCTAAGAATGGAAAGCAACTTTCTTACTTGAAAAGTATATGCCCCAGACCTCCATAGCAAAAGGACTCCTATTAAAGTCATAAAAAAGAAAAGGATAACTGTTACTACAGTTACTATTCTCCATTGGTCTAGATATCCTAGCCAATGAAATAATACAGGAAAACATTAAGAATAAATATGGAAATACAGGAGGAAAAAAGTCAGTATTTGTTGATGGTAGTATTGCTTACCTGGAATATCCAAGAAAATCACCAGAAAACTTGAGAATAAAAAAGCTCAATCAAGTGGCCAACTAACAGACAACATAAAAAAATACTCTTCAAAATATTATTAGTATCAATTTAAAAATATTAATAAATCACAGAGGGGACCAGTCATATACTCTCACTCTTAAAAACCTACCAAATCAAGGGAAAAAAATGTCCACCTGAGGCATATCAGTTTGATTTAAGAACACCCAGGATAAAACAAAACAGAAGATTTTAAACTTTTCCAGAGAGAATGAAAGGGGCCACCTACAAACAATTTGAAATGAGAATGGCATCAGACTTTTTAACAACATTGGAAGCAATAAGATAATAGAGCAATGTCTTTAAAATCCAAGGGAAAAGAATTTCTAAATTGAATGCTATTCTCAGTTCAACTATCAAATAATTATGAGGCAAGAATAAAGATACTCTTAATCATGCAAAATCCGGGGGGGGGGGGGAATGTACCTCCTACTCACTTCTTTAAGGAAGCTAATTGAGAGTGCTTCAAAATAAAGGAATAGCCCAAGGAAAAGAAATTCTAGGGGATAGAAGTAGAAAGAATTCCCAGATGATGGTGAAGGAAAGCCCAAGGATGGTAGTTTCACTACAGACCAAGAGAACAGAATGGAACAGGAAGACAGAGGCTCCAAAAGGAATGTGTCCAAGAGAAAAGAAATAAAATTAAGATTAACTACCCATGTGTTTGCTTTATTGCGAGGAATTTCACATAATTGGTTGTAGGAGATTTATAAAAAAAAAAAAAAAAAACTAGGCAGGGAAAAATAAGATAATTATTAACTTGAATAAGGACAAAAAGTTCGTACAGGAATGGAAACAAAGTTAGAGAGTACAATATAGCTCGTGTGAAAAATATTAGCATAATCATAATGATGTGCCTAAATAATGAATTAACTTAAAATGTTATATAACTATAATGGGTTGGGAAGGAAAGGGACCATGGAAGAAAGTGAAATTCTCATCATACAGGGTAGAAAGTAAATACTATAGACACTATCTAACAAATGAACAACAATAGCAAAATCTTAGCAGTAAAACATGATATTTAGAAATAGATAAACATAGCCAAAGAAACTGCTAAAAATGTTGAAAATTTTTTGTTTCTGGGGGTGGGAATTGGGATGGAGTAGTGTTGATCCAGGGGTAGGCTGGTAAATTTTTAAAATTTGCTCTGGAAACAAAACAAAACCCTGATTTTTAGGATGTGCTGATTTCTGTGGTTGAAATATTCCCACCATGGCTGATTTAAAGGTACCAATGTGTAATCCCCACACACACAGTTGGGAAGAGATCCATACACCTGTCTCCAGCCCAACAGTGTTTGAGATCCAAGGACAGGTAATTTTTATTATTTGATGTTAAAACTCTGCACATGTATTACTTTAAAAAATACTTAAATAGATTAGTTGGTATAATTGCTTAAAAATTTTTAATTAATAATAATGGTCCCAATTTTATATATAATAAAAAATAATAAAATACCTAGGAATAGACACAACTGGAAATGTTAAAGTTCAACATCAAGGAAATTAGAAAACTTAAATAATGGTTAAAGGACAAAAAAAAAAAAAAAGACTTTTTTCTTACATGGCAGATTCCATATAATTAAAATGCCAAAGCTTCACAAATCAATTTTTAATTAATTGAAGCCTCAAACTAATCTAAATAGGTTTTTAATAGAATTTAGAAGTAGATGCTAAATTTAACCTAAAATAACAAGAATTATATGAGATTTTCAGTTAAAAAAAAAAGAATAGTGAGCAGTTGCCATACTATGCTGAAATATACCATAAAGCCATATTCATTAAGATAATGTTACTGGCATGGGGCACAGAAATATAAAATACTAATAATTAAAATATTCAAATGAGTGGGGAGAAATTGTACTACTCAAAATTACATAAGGAGCAGTGGATATTCTAATAGAGAATATATTAAGTTGAATTATTAATTTAGATCTTTTTTATATAATATTAAAAGATCAATTGCAGATAAAAATCTAGACATTTTTAAAAACTTTAAAAGCAGTTAAAATATAGATTTGTCTTTAAATATGGAGTTTAAAAGACCTTTTTAAGTTAGATATAAAACCCAGAGGCCTGGGTGGCTAGGTGGGTCATTTTTGGTAAGCATCTGACTCTAGATTTCAGCTCAGGTCCTGATCTCAGGGTTCATGGGTTCGAGCCCTGTGTTGGACTCCACACTGGTAATGTGGAGCCTGCTTGGGATTCTCTCTCTCCCTCTCTCTGCCCCTCCCCAGCTCTCTCTCTCTCTCTCCATCTCTTTCAAAGTAAGTAAATAAACATTAAAAAAAAAAAAAAAACAGAGGTCTTAAAGGAAAAGATGTACACTGAAATAAATAGTAATAATTTCTAGGGACTGAAATACAACACAATTAAAAATTAAAAGGCAAATATTTTAGGGATAAGGATTTGATGTATACATTATTAATCAAGATCTATATAAAAAGGTTCTATATATCAATGAGAAAAACACATATAGTTGAATAGAAATGTGCTCAAAGCATAAGATCAAATAATTCATAGAAGCCAGGTAAATAGCCAATACCATTAGAAGCATGCTCAACTTCACTAATAATTAGGAAAATGTCCAAGAAAATGATGAGATACGGTTTTTTACCCATAAAATTGGCAAAAATTAAAAAGCATGTAGAACAATAGTCTTTTTTTTTTTTTGCACTGTTGATAGTAATGCAAACTGATACAATCATTTGGAAGACAATTTAGGAATATCTATCTAAAGTAAATGCTCATGCCTTTTTTTGTAGTGTCTGGGGTCATGGTGTGAAAGTCTATTTGACTTCTAGACTTAACAGATGCTTCCTCATATCTCAATTTGTCCATATAGATGCAGTTATTAGACTATTCTTTTTTCTAGATTAAAGTTCTAGACAGGTCTAAAGTTTGATAATGTAATTTTATCAAAGTCAGAATTCTCAAAATGTTAATACTATCATAATTAGTTACTAGAAGTTTCATTTTTAGTTTATATGAAATAGTTTAATAATTACATAATTACTTTTTTATATATGTAGCAATGACAGAAAAATGTCAATAGCTATCAGTTATTGATGGCTTGCTCCACACCAGAAACTATACTAAGCACTTTAGGTATATTTCATTTCGTAGTTTTAATACTTTCTTGAGGTAAGTATTATCATCCTCAATTTGGAGCTGAGGTTTAGAGAGTTTAAGAAAACTGTCCAAAGTCACACAGCAAATTAGGGGAATTCAAGGACAGATCTGACGATCTCCAAAGCACCCAACTTCTCTCTATGTTATGACTGTAAAATATGAACGGTAAATAAATTGCAAACAGTCAAAACTAATGCAGTCAACACTGATTATATTACGAATTTTTATTACATAGAAATAACTAAAAGATGCATTGTTAAAATCATACAATTGAAACATTAAAAACTAATCATTCGTTGAATTAATATGTGCAGCACTATACGGAAGGAGCAAGGGAGTTTTTAATGTGCTCTTCTCTCTCCTCAAACCTCTCAAAGTGTTATCTATCCCCAAACATAACTATTTATGAAAAATATACAAAAACTGATCTCTAAATAAGACATTTGTTCATTCTCCTCATCCTCCTTCAAAGGTTCACCCCCAGGTAGGCTACAACTTCTTAATGAAATATCTTAAGTTATTTCTTTGGTTTGCTGATGCATTTAAAATAAAAATAGGATCAGCAATGGCTAATATGCAAACCTGCAGAGACTTCCTGGCACCAGGAGAACTCTAACTCTCTCCAGTGATCACTGGTCCACAGTGAATGTGAGCACTTATAGGTGGGTGATCCCTCTGTTTTTTCCAATATGTCCAAGACAATGAGGTGAGTAGTGCCAATTCAGGTTCCTAGCTGTATGACATGGTTGCCGAGGTGTTTGTTCGCTTTTATTAGTCCATTGTAGATGTTGGCTCTCCTCCCAGATTTTCTGCTTTGTTTTCCTAGCTTGTGTTTGTTTGGACCATCTGCTTCACTAGATCAGCATTCTCCTCTCCAGGTTCTTCATCTCCATCGCTACAAGTTGGAGTATTTTCTTTTCAAAGTAACAGCCACCTGCACCTTATCCATTTTTATATTCAATTCTCCACTTTTCTTTGGCAGACTTTCCATTTTGGGGAGACGTCTGTCTTACTTAATGTGAAAGTCTATAAAAGGATTTCTACTCCAGGTATAGGCTGAGTTTGTTCAATGCATTTTTTAACCCATACTACATTTAAAATAAATTCCTTTGATTTGCCTTATGTCACTGGAGTCCCTCCTATTAATATATTTACCCAGTTGGATAACTTATTTCTTTTCTGTCTTAAACCACATATCCAATAGAAATACCAATCTCTATTTTAGCAACACATTCAACAAAGCTGAATAACATGTAAGGCACCGTGAGTTCATTCCACAAATTAATAAAGGCTAGAGTAGTTCAAAGCCTGAAAGACAACCAAGGCACAATATCTAAACAAAAAGAAGCCATTGCAGCAGCAGATCAATTTGTGGCAAAAGCAGGTTAACCAGGTACAGTCCAGCCTCACAGACCAGACCAGAAAGTGAGTCAGTCCCAGTCGAGATAAAGGACATGAGGTGTGAAGGACATGATTTTAAGGGATTTTAGCTACACAAAGACAGAGGTCCTGGAAGTTCTTTGGTCTGTGTGTAAACTCTGACTTACATGTCTGTGGTCTGTGCCAAGGCTCTATTTCCTGAAAAAAGAGTATAAACCAAAGTAGTTAAAAAAAACATTGGAGTACCATACACCAGGTTCCAATGGAGAGAAAGCCAGGTTGTTCAAGCAGAGCTGTAACACAAAGTAGGATTATGCTCATAAAATCAAAGTCATAACCCTAGTTCTGGGACTTAAGCACCAAGTGAACAAAGCTGGCCTCTTATTGAACCTTCAGTTATGACTCCCAGATTCTAATATTTCACTTAGCGTAGAGACCCAATGGCCTTAGAGCCCATTGAATTGAATCAGTTGGGCCTAAGCAGCCCAAGCAAAGAAAAGATGAATGATGTAGCTCAGAACACCAAACAGGTCACTATAATTATCAGCTTACACAAACCTGATGTTGAAGATTTAAGCTGGAGGTGGAATATGCCAACACTGAACATATGTTCAAATACGAGACTTACTCTTCATGCCCATGGCAGACATCATAATTCAATCATAGCATGCTTTCCCCCTGAATGCATTCTCATCATCTGACTTAGCCTGTAATTGTTCCACAGTCACTAATTGATTGCAATTGGCACTCCATTGGAAGCAAAATCAATTTGCTATCCTTGGTTTGTCCTTTTCTTTTTAATCCTTTGCTGTTGGGTTTTTATGGAAAATTTCAAAGGAATATCATTATCTCTGGTAGCCAGATGTAGTTCTTTTACCTATTAATATGGGAAGAAGGTGGCTGGAAAACATCAGAGGTGCTATTGGAAATTCTGCTGACTGATGAATACTTTTGCAGGCCAAAAAGTATTTTTCAGATCTTATCTTGAAGACAGTTGTACAGATAAATTTCTTTAAATATTCCCATAGTGTCCTGAGTTAAACTTTTGTTTAAAAGAAACACAGAGACAAACACAATGAGCTTTCACTTACATTTACTCAAATATCCCAAAGGGCTGTAGCTGGAGTTTGGCTATTGAGTGAAAGAGTCTCCTGAGTCTATAAGCTCAAACACAATCCTTTTCAGGGTGTAAATGAAGCTGGGCACAATTAGGCAGAAAACAGTATCTTTAAAGGAAAAAGAAAGTCTATGCAGGCTGCAGTCCAACTTCAATAAAAAATAAAAGAGAAAGAAAAGCCTTACCCTTGGATAAAGTGACCTTCAGTGGATGTAAGTAAGAAACATTAGTTTTAAGTCTCATATTCCTTGGATTCTCTCTCTTTCTCTCAAAGAATAACACTCTTTAATATGGAGGAGGTAAAATTAATACACATTTTAAAACTCTACCAGTTAATTGAAACAATTATGCAACCTGTTCAGTTGCAATTTTATATATTCTAAATTCATTTGGACAATTTTTTTTAGTTGTTAAAAAATCATTCTATCTTTCCATTGGTTAAAGACTTAAGACAAATGCTTCAAAAAATTCAGTATAATTTAAATATGATTTCCACAGGGTTTTTTAAATATATTTTTATATTCTTTTTTATTTATTTAAATACCACAAATATATTTACACCCAATGTCGCTATACTCTCCAATATTCCAGGAGATAATTGAATAATTGAGCAATGGTTCTTCCAAATTATTTATCTTAATATATCCTTATTTTCTTATTTCTATGACCATGACTTTGCCCTTGAGATTTAACAGTGGTCTTCATAATAGAGGAAGTCCCAAAAACCAATTACTAAGATCTTGTAGAGTTTAACAGAATAATTCAAATTGTGCTCAAGAGATTCAATGTATTTATAACACCAAAAAGAGAAAGGTAGAAAAAGAAACTTGAAAGAAACTCCAAAGTTCTTTTGAGTTCAATAGCTGTCTAACTAAATAAAATGTGATGTGAGATTTTAGGGCAAAAGGCAACAAAGACTGTTGTGTATTAGTTCTTAAAGAATTGTACCTTCAGCCTGCTAATAGCTGTCATTCCCATAACCTTTGAAGAAATACAAATAGCACCTGGACTCCAAGTTTACCTCTGCCTCAGTGATACAGCATTTTTTTTCCTATTTGCAAGTCTTATTCAGCACTTTAGTTTACCTCTTAAAAAACTGCCTACTGGTTGACTGCTCCTGACAGATAAGACTTCTAGACTGCTCTTGACAAAAATGATTGCAGATCACTATTTTAACAAATTCCCAATATTATAACTACATTGTCAAAATATTGCTTGTGCTCCCAGAAAATATGTTGATGGTAGGAAGAAGAAGAGTCATTGCTACACATAACAGAAAGTTATACAGAAAGGCATCACAATCCCAGACTTTAGCCTCTACTACAAAGCTGAAATCATCAAGACACAAAAACGACACATAGACCAATGGAATAGAACACAGAATGCAATAGACCAATAGAGAACACAGAATTGGACCCACAAATGTATGGCCAACTCATCTTTGACAAAGCAGGAAAGAATATCCAATGGAAAAAGGACAGTCTCTTTAGCAAATGGTGCTGGGAGAACTGGACCACAACATGCAGAAGAATGAAACTAGACAACTTTCTTACACCACAAATGAAAATTAAACTCAAAATGGATGAAAGACCTAAACATGAGACAGGAAACCATCAACACCCTAGAGGAGAAAACAGGCAACAACCTCTCTGACCTTAGCCATTGCAATTTCTTGCTCAACACATCTCCAAAGGTAAGGGAATTAAAAGCAAAAATGAATTATTGGGACCTCATCAAGATGAAAAGTTTCTGCACTGCAAAGTAAAAATCAACAAAACTAAAAGGTAACCAACTGATAGAATGGGAAAAGATATTTGCAAATGACATATTGGATAAAGGGTTAACATCTAAAATCTATAAAGAACTTACCAAACTTAACACCCAAAAAACAAATAATCCAGTGAAGAAATGAGCAGAAGATATGAACAGACACTTTTCCAAAGAAGACATCTAGATGGTCAACAGACACATGAAAAGATGCTCAACATCACTCATCATCAGGGAAATGCAAATCAAAACCACACTCAGATACCACCTCACACTAGTCACAGTGGATAAAATTAACGACTCAGGAAACAACAGATGTTGGTGAGGATGTGGTGAAACAGGAACCCTCTTGCACTGTTGGTGGGCAAACTGGTGCAGTAGCTCTGGAAAACAGTGCAGTTTCCTCAAAAAATTAAAAATAGAACTACCCTATGACCCAGCAGTAGCACTACTACGAATTTATCCAAGGTATACAGGAGTGCTGATGCATAGGGACACATGTACCCCAATGTTTATAGCAGCTTTCAACAGTAGCCAAATTATGGAAAGAGTCTAAATGTCCATCAACTGACGAATGGATAAAAAAGATGTGGTTTATATATACAATGGAATACTACTTGGCAATGAGAAAGAATGAAATCCTGCCATTTGCAGCAACGTGGATGGAACTGGAGGGTATTATGCCAACTGAAATGAGTCAGTCAGAGAAAGACAGATATCATATGTTTTCACTCATATGTGGAACTTGAGAAATTTAACAGAACACCATGGGGGAAGGGAAGGGGAAAAAATAGTTACAAACACAGAGGGAAGGAGGCAAACCATAAGAGACTCTTAAATACAGAGAACAAACTGAGGGTCAATGGAGAGGGGGGTGGAAAGGGGAAAATGAATGATGGGTATTGAGGAGGGCACTTGTTGGGATGAGTGCTGAGTATTGTATGTAAGCAATGAATCATGGGAATTTACCCTCAAAACCAAGAGCACACTGTATATGCTGTATGTTAGCCAACTTGACAATAAATTGTATTTTTGAAAAAATGAAATTAATTAATTAATGAAAATTTTAAAAAGTTATACAGAAAATATTCAGTATTCAAAAATGCCAGGTGAAGAAGTTGGAACTTCTGTATTCTGGAGTTCTTAGTCTTGGGAAAATTATCAGAGATTTGAGTCAAAGATGATCTCTTTAAATATAAACTCTATCATTTCCTGGGCCATTTCCATCTCAAAGCAAATTACATTGTAACAAGGAGGAAGCTCTCTTTGGAAATAAACTTCTGGACAATTTCTATAATGCACATAAGTGCAGAAGAAAGCTTTGAATCCTTTGACTCCAAAATATTTCATTATTATTACTTTGAAAATTAATGCAGATGTGCCCATATCATGGACCTGAAATACTCACACAAGTGTGATAGCAAAACGAAAGAAACTTTACCTTTATTCAAAAAATGGAAAAATAAAAGTTATCAGAAGATAAATTTCAGCCCAATGTCAAACTCAACTTTCAAACAATCAGAATTGCCCTATAATGGAATAAATGGCTTCATTATGGGGAGAAATCCCTGTTTACAGATTCTCTTAAATAGAGCTTTTTAATAAATAAGGAAACTGAACCCAACATATAACATAAAAGTTCAGATTCTTAAGCAAATACTTCACCCAAAATAGAGAAAAATATTCATCTTTAGTGCAACCTGACAAACTACTTTCATTAGTAGGCCTCATTTTTTCATCTGCAAAAAGAGGGTTCAAACAAAATGGTAATTGTCAAATATGTGCATTGTTGTCAGCTCACACAGGGCCAGCCTGATGAGCCATGGACCTCACAAAATTACACGTCCTTTCCTGAGTTCATATGGGTAATTGGCTGGAAATCTGTTTTTACAAACTATTGCAAGCCACTAAATATCCTCTTGAATGGTTTATTAATTGTTTCTAAAGTTTAGAATTCATAAACAAATATTGGCACATTACTAGAGCTGAGACTGAAATTAAGTATTCTATTAAATTTGGTTGTCACATAGCACTGAAGGACAATGCAGATGTACTTTCATAGTCCCACAATTTTAGGGAAGGAAACTTTGTTGCCAGATCATAAACAGGAATGTCTTGAGTTGACTGCAGCTTTCACTTGCTGTTATTCTTATTTTAAGAATACATTATAGTTACATTAACTTCATCATTATTCATTGAGTTCATGTGACTTGTTTGGTTGCATGTGGCAGTAATGGATTCATCATTGATAATGTCTGTAAAATACCATTAACTAGTCTTCCATATACTAGACACATGAATCCATCTTTGAAAAAGAATCAGCCATACTTCCATGGGCAAAGTGATATAACATTGCACATAGCAGTAAATAAGTTTCCCCCAAAATATATTTGCCATGTTTCCTTTTCATCACTAGGCATTTGGTCTATTAGATGATCATCTAAATAAAATAGGTCTCAAAAAAATTCTAGAAAAGTATATTAAAAATCTTCTACCACACTGGAAGATTTCTGGAAGCCTTCAGAGCCCTACTTTATACTTCTCATTCTACACCATGGAAATACTTCTTGTGTTCAAAAGGGAGATTTGAGAGTGAGTTGATACCATGTTAACTTACAAGAATAAAGCTAGTTACACAGCTACCATTCTTTGAGAAGAATGCTCTCTACTTCAGAAGAATCATGAGGAATCCAGGAAAAAGAGATAACATACTCCAGTCACTGTTCCAGCTTCTACATTTCAGAAACAGGGTGATTCACCATCCAGCATATAAGTGAGAAAAGTCAAAAACCAGCACCTAACTTGACTGATAGCCCACTCACCTTTGGCAAACCTCAAAGTAGCCAGAAAGGAAGCTTTCAGAGAAAAAGATACAAAGACCCCAAGACACAGAATTATAGGTACATTTACATGTAAACAGGTGAAGAACAGAATCAAATGCAACAAAACAGAAGAGCAATCTTGATAGAGAAAACACTATAGAATGAGCTGTGAGATGTTTTCTATCTTAAAACTTGTTTCAAGATAAAATTCTTTGCTTAGTCATAATAAAGAGATTTTCTTAATTCAGTGTATGTATTTAAAATAAATTTTAAATAAAGATATTTTAAATAAACATATTAATTAGAAGACAAAAATTTCAATTATGAGTAAATCCTTGCTCCACAACCACCAGTCCTTGAAGAGAAAAGGAAGTACAAGGCAATTTTTGAGTGTGCCACAGCCATCTGATGGCAGCTCACTGAATGAAAGATATAAGGTCTCAGATCTTATATGAGTCTCTAGCTCTTTATCAGTACTACAGATATCTCAGGGCTTACTAAAGAATATCCTATAACCTACAAATGGATAATGTGTCCTTTGTCAGACCAGGGGACTGATATCATTTGTGCTATGAAAGATGCAATACCCATCTTAATCAAATACATTTTGAAATAATGTAAAGACACATTCAATGAGAATTATGGTTTCCAATTTCATGTCCTGACAACAGTTATAAGGTAAAACTTCCTTCTAAGAAGAAGACATTAGAAAAGAATGGAATACAATTAAAATGAGCTACTACCTAGAATATCCAATAATCCATGGCCCTATGAATGGTGACCACAGTTCTTGTGAATAAGTTAACACAAGTGAAATTGTTAAATTGCTTGTGAGTGGTAATTTCATGGACATGCTACTGACAAAACAACAAATCAAAGAAAGCAATTGAAAGTAAAAAAGTTGAGATAGCACTAATTCTATTAATAATGGGATGCTGGAAAAAAAATCCCTGCATTTGTATTTTCAAACAATAAAATGAAGTGAAATTATGCATAATCTTCAGTAGTTGATTTTGCATCATTAACATCACAGGCAAAAAGAGAACTGGAAAATTCAAGACTTATAAAAATTAGTTCAATATCTCTAATTAGACTGAGTCTATTTCTTTTGCTGGTAAAATGACAAATTACTGAGAACATTAATGAATTTTATTATCTATGCTTATAAAATATTTTTATAAATATCACACCAAAATGTCTGCCCTATTTTTAGCTCTGTTAATATCTTCTTCAACATATTTGTTGTTGCTGTTTTCTTTGGTCAGATCCTAGAGCACTCATGGGGATGCATTGCATTTGGAACAACATACAGTACTAGGTGCAAAATGCAGCATTAAATGTCTTGAGAATAATGAGTAATTACAAAACATTGTACAATTTTAATGCTTCAATGGTCTTTTCATTCAGCATTGAATTGAATTTAACTAAACCCTTATAATTTTAGGAAGTTTCTTAGTAGGAACAACTTTCCATGTGAAGTCTCTTAATGAGCACAGGGCCTAGCACTATAATGTCACTCTCTAATTGAATCTATTATAATAATATTTTGTCAATGTGATATTACTGAACTACTATCAGTAAGACTTACAACATGAGTTGTTCCGGAAAAGTTAGTAGTATACTTTTTTTCTAAGACGTGGGGATAAAATGTGGGGAGGGAAGTATTCACCAACCCATCCATCTTGGCTTCCTGAGCACACTACAGCCAAATCAGGCAAAGAGATATATAAATTTAAAGCCATTATATAGGTTATTCAGGCCAAGAATATCTAATTCTCAGAAAGAAGAAGGGTTGTAGGACTTAAATTATCCACAGTGACTGCCTAAGCTGATAAATGTATCAGATAATTTCTAAACTCTCCACTTCACTCTGTCTGTGTAGCTACAACTGTGTTTAGAGAGTCCCACACATGGCTTTAAATTGACTCATTTGTAATATACTGCAGATTGTACTCTCATTTATTTCTGGGTGTTGCTCTGCACTGTATCATAACTTCAGCCTTTGGACAGCAATCTGAACATTTTTCACCAGTGGTCTCTACTTTATAGAAAACACTATGTAGTTATTACCTACCAATATAAAACACAAATTCAGTAATTTCAATGAATTATCCACATAACAGCTTGTAATATTATTTTAACACACCAAAGTTAAAATGAGTCTGAATTATTTTTAACTAGCTCTGAAAATCTATCCAAAGATTTTAAATGAAATGATATCTCCCTCAACTGCACAGAAGTTATCATAAGCCTTATATCAGAAAGCACTCATTATGATTCCTTCTAATTCAACTTTTTTAGCAATTATAAATTGGCTATAATTTCCAAGAGGTGGTCTCAGTCCAAGAATAAACTTTCCAGAAGTAATGAAACATATTTTCAATACCTATGTATCCTAATCTTCAAAACTCAACTTTTTTTTTTTAACTGGAGACTTTTGTGTATGAAAATAATGCTAAAGAAAAAATGTTGCATATAGTTTTGTTTCCATATTGGATTTTCATAAATACGTGATTTTTTTTCTCTGATCATAAAATTCTACAATCATATGCATAAAAAATAACCTTTCTTAGAATCATTTTGATAACACAACAGGATTTCTGAAAGAGAACCTAATTAATGTACTCGAAGATTCACTTTTGTTCATTGCTTAATTCTTTTACTTCTTCTTTTCAAACACAGCACAAAGCTATTAGAATGGCTTACTAGATTTATCTAAAATTTTGCCAAGAATTAGAATGCATGTGGCCTTGACCAATCTCATTAGCCTAATGATAGTGAGATATATGAGGCTTTTGTCATCCCACCCCATATGGGGTCTGGCTTCAAGGGAAAATGCAGCCATCATAGAATAACCTCAGCAGATAACAACTGCACCACCGTCTGTTCAGACCAAGACATCAAATCTCTGCTACATTTACACATTCTAGCTCCAAACTCAGGTTCTTTAATTATCCAGGCAACATCTATTGCTTTTCTTTCCTTCTTTCTTTCTTTTTCTTTTTCTTTCTTTCTTTCTTTCTTTCCTTCCTTCCTTCCTTCCTTCCTTCCTTCCTTTCCTCCTTCCTTCCTTCCTTTTTAAATACATCAATCTTTATATATATCACTCAGGAACATACTTGAGTTTTCCTGAAGATAACCTATACATTGTTTCTGGCATATGAATAGAACCCTTGCATTCACACCCGATACTTCTCTTTCCTTATACATACACAAAAAGGCCTCATTTAATTCAGAGGAAATGAAGGTTCTAGTTTAACTCACGAATTTTTTTCAATTGTATGACCAGAAAATGACATTCTTTCCACTGGATTTCCTCTTTAAAAGGAGTTTCTTTGTAGGGTTTTGGTTCATTTTTCTTTTCTCTCTCTTTCTCTCTCTCTATCTCTAACTCTCTCTCTATCTCTAACTTGGTTTTCTGTTTTATTTATGATGATTCTTCTGACCTTAAATTACAAAGAACTATGCATAAATGCCCCAATGTTCCTTACATCGCTGAATCACTAAGACCAAGTACTTGTGTAGAATTTCACTGAAATTTTGTCTGAAGATAGATGACATCTAATTCTGTAACACATTAGTGACGTTTTTATTTGCACCTTTTCATCTCGCTTCTCTGCGAAAACCTTTTGAGAAAATATTCTCAAGTTGCCAAGTCATCCACATATTCTCCTTTTATATTTCCCTTACTTTGATTCAGGGGGAAAAATCCTATCCATTATAATAAAGAGTAATAACAACCTCTGAACACTGCAATAATTCTAGTTGTCATGATCTTCTCTCATTTTGACTTTGGCAATTATTCTCATATATATCCAAGATAACCTATCCAGTCTAGACATCACTTCTTGTCCTTCTCTTTTTATAAAAATCCTTTATACCCACACTGTGCCTTTCATCTAAAGATCTCAAAGTGGTTCTTTTTCTCTAATATGCCTTTACATTCTCTAGAGAACCAAAGAGGCTTTTATTATTATTATTATTATTATTATTATTATTGTAGCTCTAGCTTTTTATTATGGGTGAAATCTGGTCTGGTTGCTAAGAAGCATGGATTTGAATACACTCTCTAACAGCTCCTATCCTTCCGCTTTTAAAATGGTTATTCTTTTTAATCCATTGAAATGCATTTGACTATCATTTTTAAAAATCTTTTTTTTTTTAAGTCAAAATGCAACTCTCTGGAAACCAATGAATCTCATTGCCACGGTATGGTAGGTTCTCCTGCTTCAAGATCTATAATCATTTCTTCAGTGTCAGTAATAAAATGCTTCAGTAACCTCTCCCAGCCCCTTGGCAATCTGCCTACTAGAATCAGGCCATTCTCCCTTGTAATCCTGCTACTCAGAGTCAGGAATGATGGTGCTGCTTGTTGTGGCAATTTGGAGCACTGGAGGCCTGGAATTCTTTTTGTGTTTTATGTAAGATAATAGCCGAAGTATGTATATTGCATAATTAAGAAGCTTATATCGTTGCCAGCTTCAACCATTTTCCCCTCCCATGTAGACTTGTCTGTCAATATATGGCCTTTATTTCTAGATTAATAAGTGGTTTCTAGTCCTACTTCGTTTCATCCAATGAATATTCCCTTGTTACCTTGTCCAAGGTCACACATGAGTGGCCTGCTACACATATAATAGTTATTGTGACACCAAGTGTACGTGAAAATTTGCGTGAAGGCGTTTGGGTAGCTTAGTCGGATCGTCCAACTCTTGATTTCGGCTCAGGTCATGATCTCGCAGTTCATGAGTTTGAGCCCCGCATTGGGCTCTGTGCTGACAGCTCAGAGCCTGCTTCAGATTCTGTGTCTCCCTCTCTCTGCCCTTCCTCCACTAGCGCTCTGTCTCTTTCTCTCAGAAAATGAATAAACATTTTTAAAAATTTAAAAAAAATTAAAAAAATAATAAAAAAATTTAAAAATGCATGAATCTGCACTTTTATTCTTCCTTCCAAGTAGGCCAATTCACTTAAACATATATTAGTCATTTACTATGTACTAAGCACTGGGCAAGATACCGGAATACGATAATTAAGAAAATCTGACACTTATGGAGATACCATACATAAACAAAATATAAACGAGATGGGAGATGTCCAATGAGAAGTATTAAAGGTATCAAGAGAAAGTACAGAAAGACCTCAGTCCAGTACAGGAAAGGAGTGAAGAGGTCAGAAAAGATAGGCTGGGGAAAAGAAAGTCCCAGCAGAGATGTACAGGATGAGTAGGATGTAAGTAGGCGGAGTGTGGGAAAAGTATCCCAAGAATAAGGGAAGCATGAATAATGACATAGGAATGATAAACACCACATTGCATCTGGGGAATTATTAGTTTGCTGTTATTAAAACATAAAACCTGAGTAGGAAGAATGGAAGACACACTTGTGAATCAGAACTTGAAGAGTCATATGCAGCGGTTTGAACTAGCAAAATGGATAATTAAAGAACACTTTAGTTTTGTATGACCTGAAGCCTCAAAACTGAGTGCAATATTAGTACAAAGTGCTGGTAAAGTGTGCTCACGTAACCTTCTTTATCAGTCATTGGAAAGAGCCATTTAAAAGAAAAAGATAGAAACTCAAGTGCTTGCTCGGGGGTCCTCCAGGGCAGTGAAAAAGTCCTGGGGACTAAGCTGGGTGGGGTAAGTTATCCTCAGCAGAAAGAAGGACCCAGAGTAGGACAAGTATTAGAAGTTGCCAAAAAGAAAATAAACCCCATGATAATGATTATATTATTTTGAACAATCAGATTTATGGTCCATGAAATTCAATAAAGTTGTGGGCTGCAACAGAGACAAAGACCCAAAGATGTGTAACCCATTATGCATATCCTACCATGTTGCATCCCACCCAGTATGATGTGGATGCGAGCACTTTCAGTACCACAGGTTTCTCCCTCTTTTCAGGATTGACTTTCCTCATCAAGTTAATGCATCCTTTGCCGGCCAGTCAAGTCTCATATGCTTAAAAGAGAAGAAGGTTCCTTAGCGAAAGGTAAAGAAAAAATGAATCTCTCTAAAACATGAGAAATAACAGCACCTTATATTTCCTATAGCATTCCCAAACCAACCAGCAGGAAAACAGTATCCAAATATCACAAATAAGATAACTGATTCACCGACCAAAAGGTTATGCAACTAATTGAAGGTCACAGAGAAAATCGGTCATCTCAAGATCAGAACTCAGGCCTCTGACTCATTCTTTAAAATCCCTCATTATGTCACTTATCTAACAGAATGGTGCGGGTTAATCTACAACTGCACTGTGCCAGAATCCTTTCCAAAAATCTTTAGTTTGACATTGATCTAGGATAGCAGATGATGCTTGAATCATAAGGAAGATTTCAGACTTTTTATCTCTTTTTGTGATAACAAAGATCTGAAAGCTTTGTTAAGAAAACTGGTTATGAGCCACTTTCCATTCAAGCCTCTGGAAAATGTTCTGAGAAATAGGAAACTGTAGAGTTAAAAGGAGTTGGTAGATTTCTAAGGCAATGCTATCCCCTTCAGAAGATCTGTGATTCATATATTTTATAGTCTACTTGAGACTGTGTTCCACAGCATTTCTTTTAGTCACTGAGAATGCTAGCAGAGGTTAATTGACCAGGAAAGGCATTTATCATTCCAGGTTTGTCATGTAAGTAGAAGAGTACCATCTGCATAATTCTTTTCTGCATATTTGGACCTTATAGTGTTTGCAAAGGTTTGTAATGGGGCAAGGAAAACATTCAGAGTTTTGAGTAGGTCTTCCCACTAACTTCCTGCTAGAAACAGTTCCTAATGCATAGCAACCTATAATGACAGTTCCTTACCTTACCTCTTAAAAAAAAATCTTTGATATTGGAAACAAAAATTTAAAACACAATTTTGCTATTCAACCAAGTCACATTTTGTTTGTATCAAAATATTTTATGGATATATTTATTAACCATTCCAATAATTGATTAAAAAATCAGTGAGGTTGCATAAAAGAGAGTAAGATGTTTCTAATACAGGGGTCTACATATGGTCTCAATGGTCAACACAAATGTGACACACAGGATTCTCAAAATGACACTGTAATATGGAACTTAGAACAGTCCTGTCTAAATACTTTTTTTTTTCTCTAATAGTAAGGCCAATAGAATATGTGTTGGAAGAAATACTGAACCCTCAGTCCAACCACTTTTTTAGAAAAATAAAAATTGAAGCTTAGGGAAATCTTTTATGAGTTAAGAGCCATGACTTGAATCCATGTTTTTTATCTCCAAGTTCACGGAGGAGCCTTCTTCAACTCAGCTTCTTCTCTTCCTGATGCTGATTTGTGCTTCCCCAATGGACTGCTGCATATCCTCTTATAAACCTCTAGTCTGAGTTAAAAATGATACCTTAAACCTTTTAACTACCTTTTTTTTTTCACTCTCCAATTTTCTCTACTGCTCTGCATCTTTTTATTTTGGTGACCTTTACTCCTTTGCAAAACTCTATTCATCCATTTGTTCAAAAACAATTATGGAGAGGGCCTTCTTCAATTGTCACACCCAACCTCAATTTCTCCACATGACACTAAGCTATTTCCTTCCGATTTGGCCTGCTCTGTCTGCTTTGTGAATGCCACTTTTTCTTTCCACCTCCTAAACATGGGCATTTCTCAAGGCTGTTGTCAGTTTTCCTTTTGAAAATTTCTTTACTCAAAATTTTCATCTGATTCCATAATTTCAGCCATCACTCTCTGTGACTGAATGACAAAGTTGCATTTCTAGCCTAGATTTCCTCAGAACTTGTAACCACCTTCCTCCAGCAAGTGTTCCCAGGAAACTTCAGATTCACTTGAAACTAACCCCTTCCGAAGTTGCAAATGTATCCTCCCCACCCCCCACCTACTTCCTCTGAAAACTTTCCTGTCTCTGTAGAAAATGTGATGACATCCCTTCAGCAAGGCCTTCATGCCAGGACTCAGGCTTAAGAGAGTCCTCTGATGCTTTCGGTTAAACAAATCACCCAGTGTTACCAATTATCCCTGCACATCTGCTCCTTCTTTTCTACTCATACTGCTTCTGCTTTAGGCTTCCAAGCCTGACCTATTTCTCCCTCTTCCCTCTGGCTCAATTATTACTATAAAAATCTTCAGCATATAGAAAAATTAAAAGAATAACAGTGGGTACACAGTTTGTACCCACAAACTAGAAATAATAATTTTTATCATTATATCATATTTTCTTTTTCTGTATCTATAGCTGAATCTAGCTGTAGGTATACAGATAGAGATAGGGATGAATGTGGGTATGGGTATAGATATAAACACAGACATAGATAAGATGTAGACATAGACACAGATACAAAAATACATATATACACATACATATACATATACATATACATATACATATACATATACATATACTGTGCCAAGCAATTTGAAAGTAAGGGGCAGATAATCATGAGACTTCTCAGCACACATCACACACCTCTCAAGAATAAAAACTTTCTCCTATATTACCACAATGTCATTATCACAACTAAAAATTAATAATAATCCATGAATATTACCTGAAATTCAATCTATATTCAAATAGCCTCACTGATCCCCCCCACCATGGCTCTTATAGCTATTGTTTTTTTTGTTAAACTATGATTCCATTACAGTTTATAAGTTGAAGTTGTATTTGATTATTCTATTTCTTTGATCTCCTTTTTACTTCCCTCCTTCCTATTTATTTTTCATAAGGGTTCACTTTGTCTGAGAAAATGTCAGAGAACTGAATTTTTCTGATTGTCTCCCTGAAATACCATCTATCTTTTACCTCTTTCCCCTATAACTTGTAGAGGCTTGGCCTATTCCAATCACTTTCTAATTGGTCCTCTTTATGTCACCTAACGTTCCCAATCTTTTATATACCAAATGAATCTTTCTCGCTACTCTCCTTATGCTTTAACTCTTCTGCTAAAATCATCCCTGTGCACCAACCTCTCCCAACCACCATTCTGCCTACATCATAAAATCCAGACCCCTTATTTTTCCTTTTAAGACCTCCTCAAGCTGATCCTGACCCACTTGTCTGGTTTCATCCCTATCTGTTCCCCCTTTTTAAATCTTGGTTTCAGACAAACTGCTCCCTAGAGTATAACGTGTATTTCCCTATCTCTCTGCTTTTACTCTTTCTGATTTCAGGACATTCTAATTTCTTCAAGTCCTACTTTCAAAAACCTACTTCAAATACTTCCTTCATGAAGCTCCTCTAGACCACTCCAGTGCCTACAATTATTTTCTTCTTGAACTGATAGTTCTCAATATTCATGTGCTATCATTCATTTGGCAATTAGTTAAATATACTGCCCCACAACAGTTGTTCAATGTTTTCTCATTCATTACTCATCATTCATACTATTTAACCTTTCATGTACTGTTGTATAACTTTTCACCTTCTCCCTCAATCATATTTTAAGTGCCATTGGCATAGGGTCCACACAAAGGCCTTTTTAAGTTGATACATAATTTCACCTAATAATAGGTACTCAATAAATATTTGTTATCTGACTTAATGATAGATCCTAGAAAAAAAATGATGAGACAAATAAGAAATCCAAATTTAACAGTTTGAAAAAGGCTTACCTCTGTCAAATCATCACTAATACTCAATAATTACTTTAAATTTTCATACTAACTAGTAAAAATCCAAATGTCAAGTTTCAGAGATAAACCTTTCAGCCACTGTTGGCCTAAAGTAGTGGGAAAGAACTGGACTTTAAAGGGCCTGAGTTCAAGTCACAGCTCTTCCCTCACTAACTACATGCCCTTAAGCAAGCTATTTAAATACTTTTGATCTCAGTTTTATTGCATATACAATGAGAATAATGACACCTTCCCAGCTTGTTGGGGGAAAAAATGAAATAGTAATGACACAAGAACATTAACTCAATCCCTAGATATTGTGATGTTCTCAATAATTGTTAGCTGAAACTAATTTATGAGATGTTGCTGTCTTGTTTGAAGTCTAGAAGAAACAGAATCTCATGTTAAAAGAGAAGCTCTTCAAATGCTTGAAATCCAATCATTCTAAGAATTTGCAGGTAATAACTCTGAATATTAAACTTGCCAAAAATACAAATATTCACTGGATCATGCAAAACACTATATCAACTTGCTTATGCAAAGTAACCACTCTGCCCATCTTAGAGAAGAGAGGAAAGTTCATGACAGAGAAATTGCATGAATTTCAGAGGCAGACTGACCTGGGTAGTTCTGCCTCAACTACTTACAGGCTTGGTAAACACATGCAACTTTGCATAAAATGCAGACAACAATAATATCTACTTCAAAAGTACTATTATAAAATGAGATCATCCCTGTGAAATGTTTAACCTAATGTCAGGTATATGTAAGTACTTTAAAAAGGGTTGCTGTGATGTTGTTTCTCAATACAAATCCTAAGCAAAGAGCTTTACTCCAAAGTTGTTTCCCAAGGTAATACTAGATGGAAATTTTAAGCTACTTTTTTCCCACACCCTACTCCTCCAACACAGCCCATCTTATTGACTCACTACCTTCCTCGATCACCATTCTCTCCTCTGAGTCCTTGCCTGTGCTATGTATGCTTAGCTCCTGGAGAGACTTCTTCCTCTTCACCTACCCAAATCCTAAAGAGTGGACTCCATCCTGCCTCTCTCATGGCAACCGTCATTTTTTCAATCTTTGATGGCCTTGTCTTACTTTGACTTACTCAGCAACACTCCCATTTAGTTACATATGTTGTTATAAGTATATATATAAGTATATAAGTATATATATGTTGTTATAAGTTATATATGTTGTTATAGGCATATAAGAATATATATATGTATATACTTGTACTTGATTTTCTTTACACAATAATATACCTTTTCTACCAACTAAATGACAAAATTTTTGATGGCAAGGATTATGCCTTATTCTCTAGCCTAGTTCAGTGTCAAAACAATAATTATTTGTTGAATTAACATAGCTAACTGGTATGACAAAATCACCTTCTGGAAACTCATAGATTATGTAAAACTTTATATACTGATAGTTTTTATTCATAAGTTATGAATCACCTTTTCAAAGGTACAAGAAAAACATACTTCAGCTGAAAGAGATGGGTCAAATTAGGGCATCCATTTCTAAATCTCTCCTATCTCCACAGGCCTTTGAAATGACAAATCAGGAATTTTCATCATTTGTGAAAAAGTCCCAGTGTTTGTTTGTTTGTCTGTTTGTTTTTTCTTGACCAGAAATATATTAGGATTCTTTAGGCTTCAAATGACAACAACCTAATCCAATTTTTCGAGAAAAGGGGAGAATTTTTTGGTTTATATAACTCTAAAGGGTAGAATTATTTTTGACTTTTTTGTGCAGTTCAATATCATATTATATCAGCAGGGCTGAGTTTATCCGTCAGCTCTCCTCAGTTACAGTATTTGCTTCGGGAGAAGTCAAGGCAGTAGTAGCAGCTCCAGCCTGCATGCATCCTGGTTCAGTTCTAAAAGGGCAGCAATATTCTCTTTCCCAAAAGTCACAGAGAATGTCTCAGGAGATTCGTTTAGCTCTGATTGAATCCATGACCACTGTGGAGCCAATCACCATGACAAAAGAAGACAGCACACAGACCTGCTAAGGCTCACACTCCAACCTGGGTCAGAGGTATTGTTAGTTGGCTTCCAGGGACCTCACAGACTGAGAGTGGGGAAAGGTGGTTTCTTACAGGAAAATGGATTCAGGTATCAGAGGGTGGGTGGATACATGCTTAGAAACCTGTCCAGAACTCACAAGCTGTACATGCCTAGTAATCACCAAGTAAGCTCATTCCATGACCTAAGCAGGTCTCCCATCACTATATGCTAAGACGGTGCTTCCAAGCTTTCTTGAAGTCATCGTATATAGAAAATAATAGCCATCCTGTGTTACGCTGAGGGAAGAAGGCAGCTTACAGCTAGAGGTTAATGGCTGCCCCAGCGACCTTAAGTGTTTATGATAGAGTCAGTATCTCAACACAGCACAGCACAGCAGCTTGTGGCTGGGGAAGCTCTGTCCAGGAGGCAGATGACATTGTGGAAAGGCCACCTAATCAAGTGAAGTCTCAAGTCCTGGCATTTACAGCAGATCACCACTTAACTTGCTGTAAGTAGTTGAGACAAGTCTCAATTTCTCTGTACCTTAGTATCCTCATTGGCAAAATAGTGATAAATAATACCTACCCAGCCTACCACACAGAACTGCTGAGAAAAAGTTACTTAAAATAATGTGTATCAGTGTATTTTACAAACTGTAGAGTGTTAAACAAATGTGAGGTGTTATTTCTATTTTCCTGGACTCGGTTTCTCATTTGAAAAATAGGTTGGGAGATAGGAGAGTTCTATGATACTTTCTTACACTGAATTTATTCTACTATCTGATTCTGCTTCATAGCTAAATGAATTCATAGGGATCAATGAGATTACTCAGTGTAGATACAATCCACACCACAGACACATGTTGGTAGAAGGGCTTGGTCAGGATACACATACTTATAAGCTTAAATTACATTAAAAGACACCTGGAAGAGCACTGAGCCACATTTACCTAAACAAACATAAACAACATAATACCAGGATTGGCCAAAAACCAGAGTGAAGGGTTCACAATGGACATATAATTATAAACTCCATCCCTTAAACATAAGCAAAGGTTAAAAAGAGCACAGAAGCAAATTACAGAAGTTAAGTAGTGGGGGGAAAAGAAAATTTGCAGGTCAATCCAAACAAGGAGATAAGACAGAGCATGCTGACTAGACAGAGTCTGACTTCTTCCAAGATGAAATTATACTCCTCCAAAGTACATGCTGCCTCAGAATTATGCCATGAACACATGGAAAATGTAGAAGTGTTCACCAGGGAAGACACAATTCTAAAATCAAACTCAGGGACTTCTCAGTATCCTTTGCAAAGGGAGAAAATAACCGGTGATGCCATGGGAGTTCACTAATCCCACCTCTCTTGTTCATACTAAACTTTTCCTGCTTAAAAACAGTCAGATATAAAATGAAAAGATTTAAATTTCATAATTTCCTCTTTGTAATATATTCCCACCATGAAATATGCAGTGGGAGAAGAGAAAGAATTAGGGGTCAGATAACTTCGATAGAGGCACATGTAATTAGACATTACTGGAAGTCTGGATAATGTGTTTAGCAAAAATATCAAATAAAATAAAAAACATACATAGAATGTAATAAGTTCTTCTTATGTAGATTCAACTTATAAAGATATTGGATTAAATATTTTATATAATCTCAGGAGGCCCTCAAAATGAAAAATAAATGATACAACAATTACATTTCTGGCAACAATAACATGTTAGCAAAATCCTGATTCCCCATTTCTAGTTCCTTTCCCAGTTTGCCAGGGAAATGTAAGGCTCACTAACATCTCAGTGCCTCAAACTTAGTTCCATTAAAAAAAAGGCTAATTTGGCCTCTTACTGTCATTAAAAGGACATAAAGAGCATGAAGGGCAAAAAATATATGTGAAAGAGCTTTGGGCTCCTTATAGAAAGTTAATAAAATATTTAATTAGTTTTACATAGCCAGACGTTAGCTGGACAACTAAGTTCTG
This sequence comes from Panthera uncia, assembly GCF_023721935.1. Classification (NCBI taxonomy): domain Eukaryota; kingdom Metazoa; phylum Chordata; class Mammalia; order Carnivora; family Felidae; genus Panthera; species Panthera uncia. The sequence goes on along the minus strand of NC_064816.1, from coordinate 97,941,184 downwards.
TTAGTAGAGTGTTAATGTTCTCAACAGATAGATTCAATGGCTATTTTGATCTCTGCACTGAAAATGAGTGCCACATATACCAGCTGTGTGAATAGTCAATAACGCAGTGCCATCAGTTAGTTGACTGAAATATCAAGCCAAACATTGTCATTCATTACCTTGTATCACTACCATAAAATATATCCCAAAATGCCCACATCCCAATCATAAAGTACAAACATGACTAACCATTCTAACCTTCTCAGTTGGTGTTGTTACTATCAAATAAAAGGCAAGATATAGGATGGACAGAAATCAATGATTCAATATGAGCAGAAGAACCTAGTAGTATTATAAGTCCTCAGTGAGTAACACTCATCCATTTAGTTATGCAAGCCCAAAATCTAAGTTACCAATAATACCTCACTTCCTTAATCCTCATATTTATTCCAACACAAAGTTCTGAGTTTTTACCTCATGTTCCTCTAAAACAGGTTCCCAGTGTCATCACCATTGACATTAAGTCTGGATCACTAATTCTTTGTGGTGGAAGCTGTCCTGTGCATGGCTAGATACTTTACAGCATCCTTGGTTTCTACTCACCAAATGCCATTAACAACCTACCCCTTCCACCCTCCACTAAATTAAGATGAAAACATGTTGCTAGACATTGCCAAATTTCCCCTGGGAAGCATAATTACCCCAGTTGCTAACCAATGGTTCGAAGCCATTCACTCCTCTTCTGATCCACTGAAGCCACTGGCTCAGCTGCCATCATCTCTCAATATAAACAACTACTACAACAGCCTCCTAATTGATCTACCCCTATCCACGCTGTCCTTGATCAATCTTACATCCATAAATTGCAAAATGAACACCACTGTGTCTCTGAACACCAATCACCATGCATAGTTACAGAACTTGTTTCCTTGCAATGAGAACTTTCAAGAGCTACTCTCCCAGAAACTTCCAAATATGTAATACAATATTATCAACTATAGTTGTCACTCTGGTTATAGCCCCATGTATTTATTTGATAACTGGAAGTTTGTCCTTTTGACTCTCTTTACCCATTTTACCCACCTTGCACTCCCTGTCTCTGGCAACCACCAATCTGTTCTCTGTATTTATGAGTTCAGTGTTTGGGTTGTTTTTTGTTTTTGTTTTTGTTTTTGTTTTTGTTTTTGATTCCACATATAAGTGATGTCATGTATGTGTGTTTCTCTGTCTTATTTCACTTAGCATAATACCCTCGAGGTCCATCCATATTGTCACAAATGGCATTATTTCAGAAAAATGTTTAACCACTGCATGATCCAGTCCTTACCTACTTTTTCTTTTAAGCCTCTGTCACTCCACACACGTTTTTGTTCGCTTTGTTCAACATCAGCACTGTACTTCCCTCAGCTCTTAGCTGACAGACCCCTACCTACTTTGGTGCCTTGGCATATGCTTCTCCCTCTCTCCTAAATGCTCACACCTCCATGTCTCTTCATCTTGCATTTATTCCCCAAATACTGCATGAGCATCTAATACCTTCCAGGCACTTTTCTGGGAGCTGGGACTTCAGGAGTAAACACAAACTCCTGATCTCACAGAGTTTTCAACAAGGTGAGTAGAGATGGGGAGAGAGAACCAAAAATAAGCAAAAAAGTGAATTGACAATATAGGAAGTGGCAGTAAATACAGTGTAAGGGTGATGTGGAGCGCTATGAAAACAGAGTTTCTATTTTACATAGGGCCATCAGAGGAACCTCATCAATAAGGTGAAAGGGCATCTGGGGAAGAGTATTTTGGGGCACAGAGAATCATCAAGATCAAAGATTCTGTGGTGGAGTTTACCTGTGTTTTCTGTGAACATCAAGGAGGCCAGCATGGCCTCTTTGGAGAGCAGTGTTTAACATGGAGAACAGTATATAAGAAGACAGTGCAGGAAGATGAGGTCAGATAGGTAGTGAGAAGCCAATCACTTAGGACACAATTAGTTGAGTCAAGGACTATGAGATTTACTATAAAATGGGAACACATAAAGGAGAGGGACTTGAGAAGAGGTTTAATGTAATCTGACCTCCATTTCCATGGGATCACTCTGTCTTCTTTGTGGAGAACATAGACTATAAGAATCAATGGCAGAAATAAGTAGACTAGTCAGAAGCCTACTACTTCCCCTATTTAACCCTTATTTTTTCTTTAACCCCTGTCTCACTTCTTCAGAAAAATCTTTCCAATCTTCTATATGCTCTTACAACCCATGTATGTCTCATTTATATAGTACTTGACATCCTTGCAATTTTAAATTTATTTGTATGGTTATCTGATTAATATTTGTCTCCACTGGTCAATGAATTCTTTCAAAAGGATTAATTCGGTTTCTCCTTCTCCAATGTCTAGTACAGTATAGAACACAGTTGGTGCACAATGAATACTGGGAAGGGAAAAGAGAAAAGGGTAAAAAAGGAAGGAAGGAAGGAAGGAAGGAAGGAAGGAAGGAAGGAAGGAAGGAAGAAAGGAAGGAAGGAAAGAAGGTAGGAAGGAAGTGACATAGGGAAGAGAGGAATGAGGGAGAAGGAAAGAAGGAGAGGAAAATATTGACACAAGAGTTACTTTACCAATTCTGATATAGTTGTTCCAAAATGATGCAATAACCTGGGGCAAACAGTAGTAACTTTTGCAAAGGCTCTAGGAAAGTTTATCCTCTACTATCTGAGGGAAGTATGGATCATGAAGCAACATCAGTAAAGACTAACATTTATTGAGAACTTACTAGATCCCAGACACTTTATTTATCTTGTTGAATCTTCTCAATAGCCTTAAGGGATTCATACTAACATCTTTTAGATGACTAAATACACTTAGAGAGGTTAGTTACACAGCCAATAAGTTGCAGAGCTGAGGGTTCAAACCTTCGTGTTTAGCTGCCATTCACACTGCCTCCTGAAGGGACAGTCAATAGCAATTTTATTAAAGATTTTGTTCCTGCAATCCCATTCCTGAAAATCCATTGTGTCAAACAAATAGCAGGGTTCAAACGTAGATGAATTTCTGCTGCACATCTAGTGTGTACATTTCCCCCAACAGAAACAATTCCAATCAGTGCCACACAGTTCCATTTGAAATTTTAATGAGGCACAACAAGCAAAAAGGAGGAAGGGAAGAGAATGGAAAATCAGAGCCACCTACTAGCAGAATTTAAGAAACTGTATTTGCTGCAGGATTAAAGCACAAAACAGAATCTTTCCTTTGTAGCACCATTTAAAAGAACTTGGTTTGTTTCACATATGAACGAAAAGTATAATTTAGTATCACTTTGAGGCATAGAATAATTCTTATTTCAGGGTGTTCAATAAGAACAATAACTGCCATAAAAATGAATCTCTTTTTGATAAATTTTTAGGGAGAAATAGGAGAAAAGCAATTTAATGCTATACTTTGGAATTCTTCCATCACAGCTACCTAATGAAACATTAGGTTTTTAAAACATATATGAAAACTTTCATCATTTAAATATTTTCAGCTAATTTCATTTTTCCCAGGGAGGAACTTTCCTTTTTCCTTAAAAAACATATTTTTATGTATATATATGGTAAGAGAAAGAGACAGAGATGCCTGCATATATACATATGTATATATATGCACACACACACACACACACACACACACACACACACACACACAGCTTCCTTTAATAAACAAGCAGCAAGAATGTAAACTGGCCCAACTTTTGCAAGGCAATTAAGGAGCATACATCAAGTTCTTATAGAGTCCATATTTTTGATCCAATAATACAATGTCTGGGCATTTATCTTACGATAACAGAAATATTTAACTACAAGTATAGTTATCTTGGTATGGTTTATAGTAACAACAACAACAAAGATGTAATCTACCTAAAAAAAGTGATCAGTTAATAAATTACAGCATATCCAGATACTGGAATATTATGCAGTCATTATAAATGATGCTACAGAAGCACATTTGTTGACTTGGAACCATCTTTAACAGTATGCTATTCAGTAAAAACATATTAATTTAAAAAAAGCAAGCATAGAGTATTTTTACAAAAACATTAATCCTATAGACAGAAATAAGTCTGAAGAACAATTATCAAGATAATATTAGTTGCATATGGAAACTGAGATTATGGGGAAATAAATATATATATATATATGTATATATATGTGTGTATGTATATATATATACATACACACATATATATACATATATATACACACACACACGTGTGTGTTTATAATTTATACATGTGGTGTGTGTGTGTGTGTATATGTGTATATATATGCATATATATATATGCATATATGATATTCACAGTTTTCCAATGAAAAAAAAATGGCCAAGGTATATGTTTCTTTCTAGAAAGAAAACTACCAATGTGAATTTTTAAAAATAAAATTGTTATAGCCAATTACCTTTAAGAAAACTATAAGAAATAAAATATATTTAGCCAAAGTCAAGAACTTAAGATATTTAATGAAGATACAATTAGTAAAATAAAATTTACCCATCTCTCCTAATTATATATTGAACCATAGATAAATATCTTCACTTATTCCTTTCTACAAAGATATCCTACATTAGCAAATCATTTTACCTAACTGCATTTTCCCTAGATCTTTTAAGAATGTTCAGAAGCTATATCAAGTGTATTTCTATAATAAAAATACCCACTGTGTTCCCACTCAGCTTGTTAAGGAATCAAAGAAAGAAATTAAGTTAGTTTGGCATGATTTGTTTTTGATGAGCCCATGTTGCCTCCTAATTATCACATTATTTTCCTCCAGATGTTTGCAAATTGAGTGAGCACAGAGATTCTCTTTGTTGAAATGCACCATGAAAGCCCTGGACAATAGACTATATTTGAAAGCCTTTGAGTTACTAGGTTTTCTAGCACTTAAAATGGACCTTATCTGGCCAGATTAAAAAAAAAACTTGCACGTGTTGTAAAATATGATTATAAGTATTAAACTTGGCTATATAAAAGTAATGGAGCTAATGATGGGGAAAAAACCCTCTGAATTCTATACACTAAGAAATTTCCAGGATCATCTGCTCTTAACCATTGAAACAAACAGAGGATAGTAGTGGCATGAAAACCAGAATATATGGTTCTATAAACGTAGATGCAAATGTATGTGGCTATAGGTAAACACACATATATATCTGTAATTTGGTAACACCCTGATCATCTTTATTATGGCTTATTCCATTTGTGCAGTGTTGCTGCAGCATATAATCCCCTAGTGCATAACTGAGACCTAACTTCATGCAAGGTAAACAAGGAAATAAAGCTGCATTTTTCATTACTTTTATCTAATATCAACAACTGCAGTGAGTGGACAAAACACTTGCCAAGACTGTTGACCTCTGTGTCTCTTTATCTACAAAGCAAGGTTAATGATACCAGGCAGGGAAAAGGGTTTGATGAATGAATGAAACATACTGTGAAGACAGAATGCTAACAAAATATGTAGTGATTTCATATCAAATAATCTGACCATAAACATAGAATTTTAAATATTCACTTTTAACTGTAACAGAAGTGGAAGCAAGAGGTACTGTAAGGCTGCAGAACTGATTAGGTTCTCTTATAGCCTAAGAGATATAAATGCCCATTAATTCACTCCTGGCAAAATTGGCCGTCAATACTTTTATAGATCTAATGGGATACCACCAGATAGCTTATAAAATTACAAGGGAAGTCAAGTTTCTCTTTAGTGCTCCTACTAACCCTTACTCAAACTCCTCTCCTCACAAGTATTTTTGAGTATATGAGAGAAAAGCACAGATTTATAGAACAAACAAAAATCTTTACTGCAGCCAAATTGCCTGAGTTGGTTGATTATATCGCTATAAATATTCAAAAGGGAAAAAAGAGAATGAAGGAAGAAAAGGGAGAAAAGAAAAGGGAAGACAAAGGAAGGGAAGAGAAAAGAAAAATAGAGAAAAGAAACTCAAACACTGAACGTATCTATAAAATAAATTTCACATACTCATATACCTTTGTAACTCCCTGACTCCCAGGGAGTCAATTTTTGATATTCTTTATTATCGAAAACTTCAAAAAATTCACAATCTTGAAATGTTTGTAAGTATATCTGGTTTATTCTTAAATCACATTTCCTTCCAGAGTTACATATATCCTGGTAACTTAAGGTTTTACTGATGAGACCATTTTCAAATAACTCACCGTGTTACAGTAGACTAACTAGCACTAGTGACAAACAACAAAGCCCTGCTGAGGAGCAGATGCTGAGTAGATGGTTAGCGGCATCTACTCACTAACCAAGGGTCCTGCTATCACTTCACCATGAACTTGATTCAAATTCAGCATGATTATAAATTCCAACATACCAAGAGATCACTTGAAATTATTAAAAACATATTTGTTAAATGTGCCACCAGGATTCACTGCACAGAATATAGTCTTAATTTTTCTTTCCCCTTTTTCTTCACAAATCCCCACTAAGCATTCAGAATTCTCACATGGATTGCTGGTGACTCAAAACCATTCATTGTCATTCTGTTACCTGATTGCTACTAATAGTGATCTACGCATTTTTTCAAAACATACTATTCCATTTCATCTGTCAAGATTCTTGTTTTATGCTCATTTGCTCACAGGTTTGATCTCTGGTAGGTAATCTGTGTGGAATCATTGTTCCTCCCATGTAACACATCTATGTTCATATACTTTCTTTTTTTTTTAATGTTTATTTATTTCTGAGACAGAGAGAGACAGAGCACGAGTGGGGAAGGGGCAGAGAGACAGGGAGACACAGAATCTGAAGCAGGCTCCAGGCTCCTAGCAGTCAGCACAGAGCCCGACACGGGGCTCGAACCCACAAACCGTGAGATCATGACCTGAGCCGAAGTCGGTCACACAACCGACTGAGCCACCCAGGTGCCCCTCATATACTTTCTTTCTAAAGACAAAATGATTTTTAAAAAATATTTAAAGGAATATAGGGGTAATATGAGTCCTGGGGCTAGCTAGTAGAGAGATATTTGGCATAAGAGGACTTCACAAAACCCATTAAATCATATGATGTAGATGGCTGCCCTCCCTTCAATAAAAAAGGTCATACACTATAGTGCCTTGTACTCTTTCTAACGTGCTAAGTACAATATAATCATGCGAATGAAGATTTTGAAATAGACATTAACGGAATAAAAACAAACGGGGAGAATGTTGATAGGTACATAAAATGTCACTGAAATATAAATTCCTAGGTTATTCAACCTTCTTATTGTGTTACCAGAGAGTGCTTGGATTATATACAGCTGTTATGTATATGCCAAGCTATGCTTTGGTTCATGGAAGGGCACTCAGTGCTTTTTAGAAAGTTTGAAGAGAAATATTTGCCACTTCTCTTAATTGGAATTATCTTTCTGAATGCTGACAGCCAAATGTGAAATTGTAACCGAAACTGTCTCAAAAAGACTATAAAGTGCAATATTTTCTGGTAGCAATTTTCCACTTAAAATGCTATGAATTCTTCAATGCTATCACTGTAGCAAACAAATAAATCAAAACCAAAGTTCAAAACTCTTACCGTGTCTAAGAGCAGCAATTCCAAATCAAACAAGGAAATTTCAATAGTGCAATACCTTCTTCACCAAAGGATTTGGAAGTCTGAATGGCAAAAATAATCATACTCATTTATCTTAACTGCAAAAATGTTTTTCCTTTACCTAGCATAAAGTAAAAGACAAAGATAGTTCTCCCTTAGAACCCTCAAATTAGGGGCCAGCTGGCTCAGTCAGTTGAGCTGTCCAACTCTTGATTTAGGCTCAGATCATGATCTCATGGTCTCCACATCAGGCCTCACACTGAGCATGAGCCTGCTTAAGATTCTTTCTCTCTCTCTCTCTCTCTCTCTCCCTCTACCCCTCTCCTCAGCTCGCACTCTCTCTAAAAAAGAGAACCACAAAATTAGAAAATTGCAATCTCTGTTATAATTAAATTAATCAAAAAAACTGAGAGTTTGGCAAATATATATGTTTACATAAATATATATAATATACATATATAAATAAACTAAAATTATACTGTGTTTAGATCATTCTGTGCTCACATAAAATCATGAGACCACTAAAATCCAGGTGCACAATGCAGGATGACACATGTGATAAAGATTTTTCTTTGTAATATTAGTTCAAAGATAAATGTTCAAAAAGAGTCATCAATAATAACATACTTTTTACCAAGAAACATTTCCATCCTTAAGCCCTTCTCGTCTTCACAGTCACAATCCCAGTCTCATTCCGTCTCACAAGGTCTGTTTGTTTAACACCAGCTTCTTATTTGAGTCATTTCTATGAATTAGCTAAGGACTGTGCTTCTCTTTCTTTTCCTTTCTATTGCCAATCTTTCAGACTATTTCCTGATTGTTATAGTCACCATCTCCAAAGGGTAGAGAAAAACTATAAAGCTCTTATTTATAATGCCTGCTCCATTTTTGGAGTAAAAGGTTGAAAAATCATCAAAAATAATGTTTAGTTTTTTTAGTCTCTTATATATAGTGAGTTTCTAAGCTTTTCCTGGGTTAGCTAATACAGGTGGTAGACATTAAGTTTACATAAAAAAGATTAGAAAGTCTGACATATATCTTTGGACCTAAAATATGGTTAAATTATACGTATTTTCTTGGCTCTCATTTCTTATACAAGTTATTTTTAAATGTGATCCCAAATTTCCTACTGTAGCTGCCCATAATACAATATGGCACATTGGGTTTATAGATATAAATTGTTAAAATTAAAATTATTAAAAATAATAATTTAATACTAAATTAAACTATTATCATTAAATTATTATTATTAAATTTTGAATTTAGGACTTCTACATATCTTTTGGAAGACACAATTCAACTCAAAGTATATCCTGTAAAGAGATAGCCAACTATAAAAACTATAACAAAACAAAGATGTCTAGCAAAATATTCCCAAAGTGGAGTGTCAAAACCATTGCAACTGGGTATATGGAATATTCTAAGTATTTCCAGGAGGATTTAATGATGAGTTTGGAAAGAGAAGAAACAAGGTTTTTCCAGAGCTAAACTAAGTTCTTGTCCTCTTAGTCAGTTCTCCTAAGAAAAAGTTGCAGAAGTCTACTGCATTAATAACCAAGGGCAAAATGTAGTCTGTAGTAATTATACTGATAACATGATCAACTAATGAAGTTCATTAGTCTAGTTGATGGAAACCGGGATTTATTGACTTTTTATTTGCCACTGGTAAATGAGTACTGTATAGAAAGACACCATCTAGGCAAAGTATAAAACAAATGCATTCTTTCAGCATCTCATTGGTCTTAATTAAATTGTCCTTTCAACTCATTTAAGCTAGAATTATCCAGAGCATGTAAAATTTAAATACCTATTTAAGCAATAATACATATAAGTACTGTATTAATTATGGATAGGCCAATTATTGTTACTAAATTTAAAAAGATCCAAAGTGATTTCAGACTGCTCAGGTTCAAACATCTTTGATTTAATTTTATTAATATTTGCTATATCCTTAAACATCTTGGTCCCAAAGCAACTAGAATCAAAGCCCCGAGTAAAACAGCTCAATAAAATATGCCCTCAGCTTATCAAATTTACTAATAGATTACATCCAAGAAACACCAGAAAATAACCAATCGTTAAACTTAATGTCCTACTTCTCAAGATCAAAAAATATCTAGGAAAAAGAAAATAAAGATCTTTGTCAATGTTCCAAGAAAATAACATGTCATCGTCATTTAATCCCAGCTTCCTACCAACTCTATGCCCCTTCAGGTTCTTCATAAATTGTCATCAGCATCACTTCTTGATTTACACATACATATTCACTGATCTAATTGGATACACACTTAGATTTGAACTAAGGACCTTGTGTAAATATTTCAAATTTACAATATAATAAAGCCAACAAGTTTTTGAATGTTTATTTAACATTCAAAGAGAGAAAGAGAGCAAGAGAGCGTACTAGGGGAAGGCAAAGAGAGGGGGGCAGAGGATCTGAAGCAGGCTCTGTGCTGACAGCAGAGAGCCCAATGAAGGGCTTGAACTCACAAACCATGAGATCATGACCTGAGCCGAAGTCAGATGTTTAACCAACTGAGCCACCCAGGCACCCCAACCAGTAAGCTTTTGAAAGGCAGAGTGTGGACGAGGGTAGCAGTTCTATACTTTTGTCCATTACAAAAAGAGGGTCAAAAGCCATGCCTTAGCTTCCAATGCCTGAGAGGGATTGTATGCTGTGCTTGTTCCAGACTGTTTTCTTGATCCCCATTATATAGTTAGCTCAGCAGAGGAAAGAGACAGTTTTAAAAATGTCACAGTGGGACGTGTTTTAATATTGAGTGGTAAATCCCCAGAGGCAAATGCAAAATATATCCACATTGTTAATATTGCCTTTGAAGCAGGCACAAGATTGTTAAAATAAGTGACTTGGGTTTCTTTCCTTTGGTTGATGTTGTTTGTGGTTTGGGGTTTCTTGGGGGTAGGGAAAAGGAAAATTGTTTTCCGTAAAACATAATTATTCTTGTGTTCTTAGACATTTTATATTATACCCAAAATATAAAGAACCTTCCCTACCATCTTCTATCTGTATTTTTAATATTAACAAACTAAAATATACACAGAACAAATGTGATGTTACTGAACACCTCAAAATGTAAATTTGTCTGTCAAGCCATGTTTAATAGCATCATTGTAGACCATTGTTACCCCACCCCCCACAGGCAATCACCAGGAACTATTTTTATATATTAAACACAGGGGAAATTATGAATATTCAAATGTGATCTAATTAATGTTCCAGAATGACAGATTCTGTCTTTCAAGGAAAAATTATGGCCTCATTTTATTCATTGTATTGAAGAAAAGAGAAAAGATATAACTACAGTCTCTGGAGATTAAAATCAAGAATGGGTGTTTCTACAAGGCTGGAAATAGAAATATTAAGATCTTCTGAAACTTCCATACATCCCTTTCTGATGTCTTTTGATGCTCTTCCTTCCTAATCTCATTTGGTTTTTATTGTCCCCACTCTAAAAGATTTAACTTATCTATTTTCAAAAGTGCTTAGGTTTTCCATATCCATTGCAACTCCTTTGTAGGCAAAATTGGTATTTTGATCTCTGACGTTGAACATCTGCAAACTAAATTTATATGCATGATAATGACACACAATCATAAAGGATGTGAAATAATCTGTCTGTGTTACAACAGATGTCAATTTTTGTTGCTTGTTATTACTAAAAGGGGAAATGGAGCTCCTCTCTGTGACAAGTAATGTTGCTTCTAATTCCTAGCAATAAATGCACCTAGAATATGTGCAGAAGTGGCATTCAGCCTGAATATCCATCACCGGTTTGATTGTTTGAAATGCATCTGGTCCCTTTGAGTATATATACTGTGATTACCCAGTTCAAGCCTTTTCACACTATTGTATGTGTCATCAAATGACAGTAATGAAAATAACTGCAGCCATTATTATAGGTTTTAGGACTTTGCCATCTGTTGAGTATTAGCCTTTGCCATTCCCCAACTGGCATTCCAGTGAGCCAAAATTACACAGAAGCTACCCCACAACACTAGATTTTTATATCACCTTTCATCTCCCACACACCAAAGAGAAGGCATTCCTTAAACAGTCCTACCAGAATCCAGTAATTAAGAATGAATCTGAATGAACTCACTTGATGTTATTTCAAATCTTAAAGTACAAGTATAAAACCTTAGAAATAAATTTGGCAAATGCAACACAATTCCGAGAATTAGCAGTGATATATAATGTTGTGTCATTTAAGCATCAATCTAAAATGGCAATAAATGGCAAGTATGTTATTTTTCCATGTAATGTAAATTACTTGAAAGCATATCTATATCTCTTATATGAAATGAGTAAGTAGGGTTAGGCTTATTTTAGACTACAGACTTCTAATTCATCAGAATGTCAGCATTTTAACTGGCCACAAATCTGTGAGAAACTTGTGTTCACAAATCCAAAGACTAGTATTTGATTATGCTTTTGTCAGCAGTAGTCTATTACCATATTAGAACCTGACTATAAAACCTTGTTTTAGAAAGTGATTCAATATAAATTCCAATCAAAAATTGTGTGTGTGTGTGTGTGCGTGTATAGTGATATGTAGTGAAATATAATGATAAAATATTAGAGATTCCAAAATAAAAAGGAAAAATTATAAACATGAAGCTCAAACTTTGACTGAAAATTATATTTTCCAACATTGTTAGTTTGAAAGTCCCTTTTGCATAAGTCAATTTTAAACAAAAATCTGTGAGAGAAGAGCAGTCTGCTTTGGAAAGGGAAAAGAAAATCAAACAGTAAGAAAGCAGAAAAAGGGCAACAGAAGAGAAAATGCCGAAGAAAATTTAGTGTTTTCTAGTTACAACACATTATACTCCATTTGTACCCCTCAGAGAGTCCACTTCAGGTTGGGTACATTGTAAGTACTCAAGAGATACTTGCAGAAGATAGCTGGAAATTAAAGGCCAGGCAACATTAGAAATGGCTGTAGAAAATGTTGAATCAATAGCTGCTGAAAAAATACACAGTGTTTTAAACAACTGAATCTAAATCACTTCTTATTATATGAAATTCAAATGTATTTGGGTAGCACATAATCCCAACCAAGAAATGCTACCCACATTGAAGCCAGATGCCAGCTCAGTCTTTAGAAGAAGGGATAGAACCACCCATACCTTCTCATTGTTTCCTCAGTTACATGCACTGTTGCTAATACAATGAAGCCAACATTCCATCATCATTGCATTTGTCCCATGAGACAACAATGATTTGGGGAACATTCGTTTTCAAGAATGCAAAAGAACAGATTTCAATATAAATTTTTAATTTTTTTTCAGAAAGAATTGAAGACTAACTTTTCCCAGCTTGTCTGCCAGAAAGTAAATGAGAAAAGAATGATACATAAGGAAAAAACATAACCAGGTATAATTTTTTTAATTAAAAGAAAACCCAACAAATAAAGGAAGAAAGACTCAGGAGATTGCACAGTGTGATAGAAAATAAAACATGCCGTTTCCTATTAGGATCCTAGAAAGAGTGAGAAAAGTATGTATATTTCAATGTCACTTAGAGAGCAACCAAAAAAAGTAAAACCATTTTCTATCCAAAGTAAACCTGGAAAGATAAATCCAACTGGAATACATAAAATCTGAAAAAGTACCAAGAATTGAGGAAGAGTTAAGCAAATGACAATGAAGACCAATAAAACCCAAAATAATTAAGGCAAAATTGAGTGGTCATCTAAAGTAAATGGGTGGTACTCTGCCTGGAATGTAGCGGATGACACAATTATTGATTCTATCTCAGTGATGATGTAGCCAACTGAACAAAAACAAAAATAGTAAGAGGAATAATGTCTCAAAAGGTTATAGTGGCTACTGAGGTCACTAAGAACACCCTGTAATACCAACTGCTGCCTAGAATATTTACTTACTCTATTTCTATTCAAAATGCTTTATACTCAAATAAGTTTCAAAGTAATGAGCTTATTTCCTCTGAAAATGTTCCAAAGAATTTGGACAAGTCATAGAACTTTGGTGTTTTGCCCATGCGTGCTCCTTATTTGTGGTCTATAACAAATAATTCAATTCAATCAATATCTCAGGTATTACCATTTTCTAGGCACTGTGCAAATGATGCAGGGTAAATGGGACTCAAATATTATTAAGTTTGTGCTATTATAACTCCAACAACAGGAACATGATGTTGGAGCCATGAAGGTGGACCATGCTTTTATTTGGACTACAGGAGAGTTGAAGAAACTGACATTAAAGAAGTTATGGCAAGAAATTATAAGGATGATAATCCCCACTTACCAGATTTACAGTCTAGTGGAGAAAGATGGCATGCAAACATAGAGGCTGACCGAGAGATATACCTAATATTGAGAGAAATGAGCTGTGCAACAGAGTGAAGCAAGGTATCAATTCTAACTGAGGACATTCTGAGGGAAGAGATATCTGAAAAAGCTTAGCAAGATGGATAATGACGGGGGAAGAGTATTTGAAACAAAAGGTTCGAATATCCAGAGCAGTACCTATTCAAATGACAGAGACCAGATGATGGATCAAACGGTTTAAGGGAAATGAAAAAAAAAACAAAAACAAAAACATGAGGGGTCTTAAAAGCCAAACCAAAAAAAAAAAAACCTGAGTTTGTTCTATAGGAAAGCCAAGGCAAGTAAAGAATTTTGAGGTGAGCAGTAATGTGATCAGGCCTCTGGCTCAGAAAGAAAATTTTGGAACACATTTGTGGACCATTTACAAAGCTATTTTAAATACAGAGAGAAATCACTAAAAGAACATATACCAAAATAGTCACAGAAGTGGTATTTTTAAGTGACAACAGGTAATTACCTCTTTGCTTATTGATATTTTCTAAATGTTTTACAATGAGCACAAGTGGTGTTTGTATTTTTAAAAACAAGTTGTATACTTTTCTGATATAAATGTCCATCAATATAAGTATACTATTTATTATTACATAAATATAAGAGGCTGGAAGCAGAAAAAAAAATCTAAAGCCATATAAGTATTTAACTTCCAGTATTGATTAAGCCAAAATGCAGCCATTGGTCTTTGGTCAGGACTTTTACTGAAATTGATTTAAAGCCAAATATTTCTAGCAGCCAGCAAATGATGGCACTTTCCCGAATATCCTGCGGTCTGGTCCTAGAATAGCACTGTCACTGCTTGAGTTACAGGAAGAAGAACCAGTTGGATCACATATCTGGGAAGGGAAGATGTTTCTCATCAGAAAGCAGGAAGGCACTAGATAAGCACAAGGGTACATTGACTTCCTGTGTTTCAGGGAATCAAGTCCTGAGGTGATATATTCCAGGGTGACTAGATGTCCTTTTAAGAGCTCACTCCCCATTTCTAATAAAAGACTATCTAGATATAACATTGATGAGGACAAGGATCAGCATCACTTACCATTCTGGAACAAAATTACTTGTGCTCCATATGGGAGAGAAAAGGAAAAAGTGAGGGGACCTCCAGGCAACAGCGTCTTGAAGAATAGGTACAGTACACTGCAAATACTAATAACTTCGGGGGAAACTAGATATACCTCTTTAGTAGCATTGTTTTAGTTCTTTTCCCTTAATATATTAAGAAATAAGTTTAGGGGTGCCTAGGTGGCCTAGTCAGTTAAGCGTCCGGCTCTTGATTTCGGCTCAGGTCATGATCTCACAGTTGTGAGGCTGTCAGCACAGAGCCTGCTTGGGATTTTCTCTCTCCCTCTCTCTCTGCCCGTCCCGCACAGATGCTCTCTTTCTCTCTCTTTCTCTCTCTCTCTCAAAAGTAAATCTTAAAAAACCCAAAACATTAAAAAAAAGAATTTTAGAAAAAAATTCTTTTTTGCTTCCTCTCAGCCTAGTTCCCCTATATCCACTATAGTAGATTAAATTCATATACTAAAAAGGAAGTTTGATTACTTAAATAAATGAAAAACACTTTTTTAATAAATGTAATCTCTACACCCAGAGTGGGGCTCAAACTCACCACCCCAACATCAAGAGTCACTTGCTCTCTGACTAAGCCAGCCAGGTACCCCTAAATTTGATTAATTTTTAAAGTTATATTTTTAAAAAGCACTCAAAGAGGAGGAATGATGACAATATTACATAAGCTTCAAGAAAGAAAAGTTTGCAATCACCACATAGGAAAAAATTAAAAATAAAAAATAAATACACACACACACACACACACACACATTTTCCTTTAACAAATGGAATATTTGCATTTGTATGGAGTCTCCTGAAGAGAACAAAACAGTCCATCTATATAATGTAACAAAATTTAAATTTTTCTTCTCAAGCCAAAGGTTAAATATAAATTGTTACTAGAGAAAAGGTCCAATGAAAGTGACCTAAAGTTCAGGACTTAGGGCCAGTTGGTCACACCACATAATCTACATATCTGCTTTGAACATCTGTGTCTGATCTCCCCCAACCCATCCTGGGCAAACAGAGCTAGAAGTTGCTGCAGGTCCGGGGCAGCAGGGTCTGCAAGCCCGTCTAGGTCAGAGCAATGGCCCTCCACCTGTCAAGTGAATGGCACTGGAATGCAATCCGAAACCCTGTAACCAAGTCAAAATAGATCAGAAAGGAGAGCCAACACCACAAGGAGCCAAGTGGGTCAAGCACTGAGTGAGCTGAAGCATAAAGAAAAAATAAACTGAGCCTTACAAAATCCCCCCAGCTGGATTCCAGGTTTCCAAATTAGCTTTTTGCATGGTTTCTCTCCATCACTAGCATGGATTTACCTGGGTCCATTAAAAAAGTCAACACAGAAAAAACGCAGGCATAGGCCCCAGATCAAGCATGTACCCAGTTTCATATAACTGGCCCTTTTCCAATAATTATTTACTAAATAAATGAATGAATGAATCCAATTTTTCACTTGAAGACTGACATCATATAAATACATATTTTCTTAGTAAAGGATTTGTGGATATTGGAAAACATCTTCTACCATGCCACCTCCTCACTTTCAACTACTAATATCCCCCTCAGATACTTCTTGTTCCCCTTTGTTCTTTCATTTCTTAAGCTCTTTCTTCAAAATTAACTTATTCTAGTATCTGCTTAGTTATCATAACATGACCAAAAGATACATAATCACTAAAGCTGAAAATTTTATTTAGTAATAAACTAACACCAACAACCCCCTCCCCATCCAAAAAAAAAAAAAAAAACCTACCAATCATGAGGGTAATATTGGCACAACTGGATATGAGTAAGGTTGGTTAAATAGCACTCTGGAATGGTGCCACTTACCTGCTCCACTCATACTAGCCTACAGGACTAGCTGAGTAAACGGTGTCTTAATGGCTAACTTTAGTAGAGCTAGAAGTGACTAAACCTAGTGTTTGACAGGCAGAAGGGAGAGGAAGGCATTAAAGTCAGAAAGACAAACAGGTACAAACGTCTGCTTGCCAAATAGGTAATCCTGAATGAGACAGCCCAAAGACATGAAACGGCAGACACAGGCACCTACCAGATCATGGTGGGTCTCATATACTAAGACAGGAAGCTCACTCTTTATTTGGGGGCAATGGAATACTATTGTAATTCTCAAGCAGAGGAGACAATGAAATTCATGAGTTATAAAGGTTACTACAGCAGCATGGAGGAAAATGAGGTAAAAAAAAAAAGTGAATGAGGCTGGAAGATGGGTACACAGATAGAAAAGAGAAGGACCCTGAAGACCAGGACAAAAGCAGTGGAGGGGAATGGTTCAGAAGATGAAAAAAACCTTAAGCTGTAATGGCATTTGTGACTGTGATGGTGCTGCCTCAGCCTAAATGCCCAGTGCTGCTTATAAAAATCCTTCTCACTCTCAAGGTTTGGCTAAAATATTTCTTCTTCCATGAAGCTATCTCTCTGAAAACTGTTCCTCCATCTGTTCTCCCACAGTGTTTTGTTTGTCCTCATAACATTTAGTTCTCTCTGCCTTACATTACAGGTAGCTGTTTACATGTGTATGGTCTCCATTATACCACAAACTCCTTGAAAGAGGGTCCCTGGCTGTTTCATTCAGTTATTCCCCTTCACCAAAGAATACCTACCATGGCAACTTGCACTTAATAGTTTGGGTGAATAAATAAATAACTGAAATACCTCAAAAAATACTTTCTTGGTTCTGCATTGCTAGAGAGAGAACAAAATTCCAGGGCTAAAAGCAGGCAATCAGACTAATTTCAGAAGACTCAAACTAGACTACAGAGAAAAAAAAAGTAACTGGAACATGAGATGTTTCTAGGTAAGCACTGATACTTATTTCTTTATCAAAATATTTCTCTGTGCATCTCCCTGCAAATCATGACAATAGTAGCAGAGATCCAACGGCATTTTATTTGTAAACTGCAAACAGATAAATACTGGCATTGTACAAAGACAACCCATGACTCACAGCAAAAAAAAAAAAAAAAAAAAAAAAAAAAAACGTTTTTTACATCTCGCCTGCCTCCATTCTAACATTAAAATGGAAAAAAGAAAACTCACCCCAATGGCTCCCTAGTTAGGAATAAACACAAGCCCTTGGGGTCCAGAAGAGTTTAGTTATTAAGGAGGAGGGAAAGTGGCAAAGATAACAGCTTCTCTTTAATTACGATTCTACCACCAAGGAAAGAAATTATGTCTATTTTCCCCAATATTAACCAAAGAGAAGATTGGATACTGAGTTATTCATTAACAACTTATCAGGCATTTTGGATCTCATAATTGAGAAGGGATGAAACACAAAAGGAGAACCATCTAGCACGACTGGCTTCCTAAGAATTCCTCAGTATTAATACTCCTCCTCCTAAATCCCTTTGAGGATTGCTGCTTAGATGCTGAGAAAAAATAATTGAACAATTTCATGGTGACATTAAACAGCAGCTCATAATTGACCTCAATATGAATAGCAATAAAGATGGAGAGAATGACATATGCTCTATACAGTGAGTGTGGGCAGGATTCAAATCCTAATGCCTTTAACTCCATCAGGGAAGGAACACAAGATAAAACTGCTTAATAATTGTCCAAAGGCTATTTGCTTTCTAGAGCAGAGCGGGATGTTTTCATATCACCTCTGCTAATTGACCACGCTGAAATGATAGGACCACTGTCTGCAACAAAAGAACTCTCAGATTTGCATTGATCCAGGAATAGACCAATTTGGTAATGCCGCTTGTTTCCTAAAAGGGCATTTCACTGGCCAAATCAAAATGAGGTGTTGTGCAATTTTCTGTATGATCAGCGTTAACAGCTAAAGAACAACTGGTCTTCAGAGTAAGGAGGCATGTTGCCAAGTACAAAGGTTATAGCTGTTCCTCACCCATCCCTGACCACCTTCCTTTTATATCTCAGGTTTGACTGAGCAGAGCTGCAGGCATTTACTCACAGCGTTCTGATTCTTCTTTAGACAAATCTGAAATCTGGATGAGCAAATACAGAGAGGCTATCTGGTTTTTAACATTGACTCTCTGAGCATCTGTCCCCACAAAATAGATCATTCAGAGCCAATATTTAGAGTATCTGCATATTCAAATTTGTATTAAAAGAAATTCTAGACAAAGAGGAAATACAAAATACTACCAGGTGACCCATTCTGAACTACAAACTTGATTCAAACTCCGCATCTTCTCCAAGCCTGCTCTTTGCTCTTGTATGCTCTACAGAGATGCTCCACCATCCACCTACCTCCCCACCCCAGAGCTGGTAATGTCCTTGGTTCGATTCCTGCGCTGGCCTCCCACCCATTCCATCTGACCACCACAAATCTGTCCACATAAACAATCAAGTTGATTAACAAATCTGACTCATGACTGAAGCCCCTCATTCTGGCTGAAAAGATCCACCTGTTCTGCTTGTTACCAATCTCTTTATTCTCAGCTCTTGGACTCCACACACACCCCACTCCAGTTAACATTTATCATTACTGAACTACTTGCAGTTACACAAACTCACATTATAGTGTCTGTATTTCCACATACTCTTCCCTCAGCCATGAAAGGCCATTCCCACTTTTCCTACTTAGAAAGCTTCTCTTTATCCTCAACACTTTCCTAGGTGTCACTGGCCCTGTAAGCTCCTTCTACAAGGCCACTCCATAGAGAATATTAACAGTTCCCTTTTTATAGTAGCCCTGCTTTTTGTGCATACTTCTTTGACTGCATTTATCCTACCATATTAAAATAATATGTTTTCTGTTCTCTACTAGATGGTGAGCTCTTCAAGCGCTTCTCCTGAAGTAGAACAGTAATGAGGAACACGGGCTCTGGAACTCCTTGATTTCAAATCATGGTACCACTTCTTAATGTGTGGCCTTGGGCAAGTTACCTAACCTCCCGGTGACTCAGTGTCCTCAACTGTAAAATGAGGATTATGACAATATATACTTAAGAGAGCTATTGTGAGGATTAGAAAATCTGATTTCTATAAAGCATAGCAAATGTTTAATGAATGTCATTTTTCAGGTTGCAAAGTCAGTGGCATTCATATTTAATCTCCACTGGACACATGGTAAAGACTTAGACATGATAGTTGAACTAGATTGTGTAAACTGAGTTAAGGAAAGAAATAGTGGTAAAGTTCATTTCAATAGAAACACTCTGACAGTGGTTGATGCAAGATTTTGAAGGCTGTTTTGGCAGGAAACATTCTTCTAACAGCACTAAAACCTAAATATCTTCATTAACTCCTTCCAGTAATCCTATATCTTTTCAAACTTTGATTCTCAAATACACTCACCCTTTTTAAGGTTTTATTTCTGTACCAGCACTGTCACTATTGTCCTGAACAGAACTTCCCCATGTAATTCAGAATGAGCTAACGAGCTTTCTTACTTACCCGGAAATAACTTTCCAATCTCAGCTTCACTGCTCACCTTGGAAAGAACACAATTTCACCAGTCTTTAACCTTACCTAATTTTTATATCATTATAACAAAGAAATAATAAAAAACTTTTGAAAAAATACATAAAATATAAGTGAACACATATAGCGTTTGTCTTTTCTGTGCACACAATAAAACATATCAAACTTCAAACTTATATACAAAGGGTTTTTTCAAGAATTTTGAAATTAATGTAAGAATTCATTCATTTGAGAAACTTAAAAATATTGAATCTGTTATTTATCTGTCTTCATAATAACTTTTTAAGAATTGGCAACACATTGTAAAATTGAACCACAAATGGGTACATGGACCATGAAAGTGGTCATGAAGGATTGTCTTTGTTCCATGCTCTTTTCATTAGCACATGAGGGTTTAAAATTCAAAAGAAAAACAGCCCCAAATAAAACACAGAAAACAAGAAAACTAAGCTCAGCTTAAATACACTCAGAACACTGTGGAATCTGTAGAAGTGAGTTACGGCTTCACAAATTATGGGCAGTTATACCATTAGAAATTGAATTTTATCAAACACCTTCCAAACAAATGCCTAGCAGATTCAGTCAATTTCACATGCCAAATTAGCCATTTATATCCCATTTCTATTTACAGTGCTTAGTGGATCTCCATAATATAAACTTACTTATGAAATTAATGTGTGAGATATATAGATAGATAGATAGATAGATAGATATAGATATAGATATAGATATAGATATAGATATATATCACACACACATATATATGTAAATATATATGGTCTAAATATATATCTAAATATATATGTCTAAATATATATTATCTATATATAGAGAGAGATAGATAAATTTTGGACAATTTCACCAAATTATTTCCAAATGGTCATCATTTTTCAGCTTCTTGACATGTGGTAAATATGACTTTAACATCCATTTTTTTTCTTAGGACACAAGTAAATTATTATTTGTAAATCCAATCACATTTTAAATGTCTTAAAATTTGGTTCATGCCTCCTTTAAATACATATTTGTGGTCTTCATTTCATGTTTTCTTATATTGGGGTTGTTCAAATGACATAAGCCTAAAGTCTTACAATCAAATGCTTATTTATTTATGTATTTCACTTGTTTATACCATAGAAAACTTACTATAACTTTTAAAACTACAGATAAAAGTGTGTTTCCAAAGAAGATTGTTATGATGCTGTGATTAAAAATTTGAGGCCAAATAATTCACCAAAGTGACCCTGAGTTTCTACTTACTGGTGTAGAAGTTAAAACTTCATTTTTGTCAACCTACATAGTTTTTAGTCAGGTTCAAGAACTCCTGAGTCTTACCTAGGCTGGCTCATTTTTTGGCTTCTTTGCTTCCTGCTTTGCTAATTAATGGAAATACATACTCAGCCTGCAGCAAATGCAGGAAGTTTATTCCCAATGAAAACCTAATGAAAAAGCTATGCCTCCACAAGGCAATAATTTGTTTAAATTTGAAAGTGCCAATTGGAAGAGGCATTGATTCTTCGGGGACACCAGGGCTCTATTAAGTACACTCTTCCTCCACTGAACCACAGTAAAGTTAAGTTGACTTCCAAAGAAATATAACTTGCTACAAACCCTCCCTTGAGAAAACTCCACTGAGGCCAACAAACTTCATTTCTCCTCCCCTCGGGCCTTGCTACCATTTTGTGGCAATCAGCTGCTGAGGTGAGAACCTACTTACTTGATTTATTTTCTTTTTCACAGCCTTGTCCCTCATATAAGCAAAGAGGAACATATTTTTAAGCTTGAATGGCTGCTGTATAGGCACACAGACTATGCATCATGCTACTGAGGTACACTGTAGTTAAGAAAATATGCCTTCTCTGTTTCCAGACTTCTAAACAGCATCAAGTTAACTCCCTTCTCCAGATGTTCAAGGCAGTTATATTCTCCAGCTGTTTACCATTTTCAACAATGACATACTTCTGCATGTCTGAAATATATGAAACTTTAAAACAGCCCTTTCATGTTCCTATCTAGAACAAACATCAAAACATTTCCTCTTCCTGCAAATACTAGAAAGTGAGAGACTTACTGAAAAACTACCGTAGCTTATATGCACGTCATTTTCTCTATATCCTATCATGCTTACATTTACCATAAAGCCAGAGTAGGGTGGAGAGGGGTGGTCAAGTAAAAGATGTGCCTCTAAAGGCAGATAACCCTTAGAGATCTTGAAGTCCAACTTTGAGAAAAAGCACTTTAAAACAAATACCCTAAATCAAAGGTCTTCAAAATTTGTTGCTATCATACCCTCCAGAAGAATTTCAAAACACTATATCCACTCACACATTTTTAAGTTGACATCTTAAAATTTTATTATAAACTGAAAATGTTTATAAAAGATATGTAGGCTGGTATGTGAGGGTGTCTGTCTGCTTTAAATATACTTTTTACCAAAACCTTGGTACAATATATTTTAGGTCTTCCAATTTATAGAAAATGTCTGCTACAACCAGAACCCTAAATAGCAAAGCCAGTTCTCATGGTTAAAACAATCAGCAATTTTCTAGATGTTAATACATCCCTGGGACAGCTTGGTCACATATGAATTTTAATTTTAAGGTAATAGGGAGAGAGATGAAAAGAGACAGACAGCAAGACAGTAAGGCACTGTTTATCCAGGTACTATTTAATGATTATGGATCTTTTCAAGCATTTTCCACTTATTTACTCATTTTTTAGTTTTAAAAGTGCTAACATTTACCTCTAAGTGACTCTACAATCTCAAACTAAAAAACTAAAAATTCCCCATGGTTTACAGTACTAGAAGGCAATTAATTCCACAAAGGAAGAGAAATCAACTTTCTTGTGTTTTATGAGTGTTGCATGTGAAAACAGGTAACATGACACTAATTCTACAAATGCGACATGGGAGTTGGACCTAGAATTTTTATATTTCTAATTAATCTTCAGGGCCACATTTTGGGAGATAAAACTATACAGGAAATAGAAATATGATTTCTATGTATTCCCCCAAATCTTTATAATTCCAAGTCACTTTCAGAGAGACTGTTTGAAGGAAATATAAGCCTTCAATCTTTTGAATGCCTCCTGCAGGTCTGTCATTGTTGCGGAGGAAAATAACACACAGAAGAAAGCGCCTTCTGCAACGTGCAATCTGGTTGCAGACTAGGCTTTATACACCAGAAACAATTAGGAAGTTATTCCATGAACCCAACAGAATTGTTATTGCTATGAGGCATTTGAGTTAAAGGCAGGAACTTTGGAATCTATCAGTCTGGGTTTCAATTCTGGCTATAAATTACTTTTCACTGACCTCAGCTTCCTTGTCAATTAAATGGGGACAATGAGGAAAGCAGGGATAGACAAGCTTTAGCCAATGGGCCAAATCCTGTCCAGTGCCTGTTTCTATATATCCTGTGAGCTAAGATTAGTTTTTATGTTTGTAAAAGATTAAATCAGTTTTTTAAAGAATATTTCATAACATTTGAAATTGTATAAAATTCAAATTTCAGTTTCTAGAAATATAGGTTGTGGCTTCCAGAACGAAGCCACACCCATTTATTTACATACTATATATTGCTGGTTTTGTGTTAAAACAGCGAAGTTGAATATTGACAACAGAGGCCATGTGGCCTGCAAAGCCTAAAATAGTTAGGCCCTTTACAGAAAAAAAAAAAAAAATGCTGAGAACCCTGTTGCAGAGAATTAGAAGAAATAATAAAAATAAAATGGTTAACACAGAACTTGGCATATAAGCACTCAGTAAGTGGTAAATATTATGGTTGTTTTGTCAGATATTACAATCTGAACCAAATATATAATTTCAAAGGTAAACAAGGCTACAAAAGGCATGACTTACCCATTTAGTAATTGGCCATTAAGGCTCCTAAAATAATCGAAATATTGTTATGGTCTAGCCTATAACCGTACAATTCATATAGGGCCTATCATGCATGCAGGATGGAGAACTGACCACCAGAAAGTAATTGTTGTTGTATTATCTATTCCATGACATTTGAATCTGAGCCATGACAATATGACTCAATTTTTCAAGCTCTTTCCCACCTCAGGACTCTCACCCATGATATCCCATCTGCGAAGGACATTCTTCCTTCTGCTTATCCCAGAGATCTCTCCTTCTCCACCCATCAAGGCTTGACTTAAATATCGTTTCCTCAACTACTCTGTCCTAGGATCCCCTGTTTCCTTCACAGTACATATAATTAAAGGCTTAGGTGGCAACTCCCTTATTATTATTTGTCTTCTCATTAGATTCTAAACTACAAGAGAAAAGTGATACAATCTGTCTCTGTCACCACTATAGTCCCAGCTCCTAGAAGCTGACAGTAAGTATCAGGTGAAGCAATGCCTGTAATTCTAGAGGTTGCTCTTGGACAACTTGTCCTCAGCCATTACCAAGTGCAATGACGACACTCTCAAAAGAAAATAGCCTTTTCACTCTTCCTTTCAACCCAGAATTTAAAAAATAAAATGTTCATTAAGTTGTTAGTGAATTTTCAAAACCATGAAGAATGAAAATATTTTGAGTACCTGCTATTCTAGGCACCAGGGGAAAAATTAACTTTCTGCAGCTAAAGTGCAGGTCACAGGATAGGTGCAAAATTCTAATCCCCAGCAGACTTTGAAAACAATAAATGGAACCAACGTGTTATAGGGTTAAGAGGAGAGAGTAATGTTAATTTTGACTGGAGAGATATGGAAAGTCTTCTTGGAGGAGATGAGATAAAATCTGGATCTTAAAGCATGGTAGAACTTCAAAAGGCAACTAGAGCAGAGCATTTCTAGCCCAGCTTGAGAAAAGACACATTCAGGAAAGTATAGATTATATTCAGTACCGTCTTAGTCAACTAAGGAAGAGTGGTGGTTAAAAACATGTTTTCCAGAATCAAAAAATTTGAGTACAAGTCCTAAATCCACTTACTAGCTCTGTGTCATTGAGGAAATTATTCTGTCTCTCCAAGCCTCAGTTTCTTCAGCAGAAAAATGGGAATAATAACGCTACCAACCTCAAATCATTCTTGTTGAAGTCAAATAAAATAAAACACATGAAAATAAAACACAATGTTTATTTCATGGTAACAACTCAAGAAATCATAGCTTTCTTATTTTTTGTTCTTATTTTCTTGCCTTAGTACCCACAGGTGTAAGAAATAGTATGCTGCTTTCTTCTTTCTGACTTCCTCATGCTATTCTGAACCAGGCTATTCCCTGGTAGCAAATTAAACATTTCTGAAACTGCATGAGCACTTGAAACCTCTTGGGGTGCCATTGTATACACAGAAGCAATACCTAATTGAATAGTAGCCTAATAGCCTCAGAAAGCTGCTGCAATTTAAAAAAAAATGTTGAGTTAAAAATAGGAACAGTTCAGGAAGTGGGAGAATGAGCTTCTGTGAATTGTCTTGACATTCTTCCTTAACACCCTTTTAAAAAGAGTGAGATCTAGCAAAAACTAAATAAATATACAAATCCAAATAACTCACCAATTCAACAAAATTGGAGTCAATTACTGTGAAAAGAGGTTTGTATCCCTAGGAGAAATCATTGATGAGGGCAAGGAAGACCTAAGTTAAAATAAATACACCAAATCAATGAACAAATGTTTCCAAATGGTAAAAGATGGATTCCATTTTTTTAACATCTTTTTCTTATCATGAACAGATCAGGTTTTTTCAAGAAAATATATCGCTTTAGTCTCAGATTCTGGAACTACTACATTCTTGGAATAGGGCAGGAACTGTCTACATTAAAAAAAAAAAAACACTTGGAAAAGTATCTACAAGGCATAGATGAAGTATCTGATTTTACCACTAAATCTAAGAAATAGGAAGGATTTCCTGTGAGAAGTGAGGCAACATCTTTCTTTAATGGCCCCCAGCCAACCTCACCTTCATATTTGGTTCAAGTTTTAATAGTTATTCACCAAGTGCTTTTCAGGTTATGTTTTTTTCTTTTGCTGACTTGCTGACCTGGGATGTTTGTGTGGCCCCATGCTGCCATTTCCTGTCCCTGGAGAACTGTGTCCAAACTGATCTTGTCTGGGTACAGACTGATCCTAGCACTCTGTCTGGTGCACACATCCTCAGAAACCTCTCTTCCACTATCTCTTCTCTTTAGCAAGCTACCACTCACATAGTCCTGAGCTTTCTTCTCCCTAGCTATTAGCATAGCTATTTTCTCCCTCTGGATAGTAACACTTTAAGAAAGAATATTGTACCTTCAAAAAATTATAATTTCTGGAAGTTCTGTTCTTAAACCTTACACCCTGTGGCTTAATATAATAGAGGTGGTCAGGCCTGACAAACAAAGATAGTTCAGCTCCACCTCTAATTCTCTGATTCCCAGATCCTATTTTAGGCATCTTATACTTTAAGATTAGCCTCCTTTTTTTATTATTCATCTCTAGTCTGCTTTCCACGGCCCAGAGCAGAGGAAAAACATCTTAGAAGTTAAATTTTCTTTCTCTAAAGGTCAGTTATCCAGGTGTGAAAGTGGGCAAACTTTATTTCACCAAAAACTTGTTTTTAATCTTTTTTTCTGCACTGATAAAACCCACTGTTTTATTCTTAAATTACAAACTTGAACAGTCAAGATCATTTTCCCATGAGTTTCTCTCTAATGCTATTATATAAAGGGATAAAAAGAAAGATGATGGCATACATGTAAAAAGTGTACATTTATCAAACATTCCTATAATTGTAAACAATGAAGTGCTTGAATGCTCTGAACTTTTATAATTTACAACAGCATTTTAAATGTACCTCCCCTCTTTCTATTTTAAGCCAAGTATAGTTTTATAAATATATTTGACACAAATTAGGGAGGGTAGTTGCTGAGCTCCTCCACCAAAACATACCAGATATATAAGAACAGACTCCCCAGTGCCATGATTGTGCCAGGTGACTCCATTCAAAATTGACTGGGCACCTGACCCAAGCCAAACCAATCAGACATTCCTCAAAATCTTTCAATTTTGAGCTAAGGGAAGAGAATTGGTCCTTCTCTGGAGGGATGTAGGATATCAGGCCTCATAGCCTTGAGCAACCATGTTCTCAGCCATGTGGATGTATGATCTACTATGCAAAGAAAGGAAAACATGCAGGGAGAAGCAAAGCATTTATTTCCCTGTGTTCTGGAGCCCAACTATCCCTGTCCTTACTGTTTTTCACTAGATGTCCCAATACTGTTCCAGTAAATTCACTTTTCTCAGTTAGTTCAAGTTATGTTTCTGCTATTTGAATCCAAAAGTGTTAATTAATGCAGTATTTTTAACACTTAAAAAAATCCACCCCTGAATAAATGCAGCATTGTGGATAAGAATTGAAATTATATACACAAACCCAGAAAATTAAAAATGAAAGATCTCACAACTGTGCTCAAATGTCACATATATATAGTAGTTTATAAGAAACATGATATTTGAGATATTACTAGGCAATGAAATGTCATATTGAATTATCTGACATGTATATGTTTACTTGTATTTTGAAATTATTTATTACTAAAAATAAGTAACAGACTTTTAAAAACATGCATAGTTTGATCCTATTATTTTTAAAACTACATATGATTATCTATCAATTATATCCACCCATCTTCATATATTCATATAGAATTGCCCGAATATCTGCTTAATGTCAACAACAGTCTTTTTTGTAAGGGCTAATGTTATTACATGGGGTTTTTTTTTCTTCATATTCTTATGAATTAAAATCAATTGAAATGCCTTACCCCAGACATATCAAACGTGGCTTCTGTTGAATACATAAAAGCAAGCAAGAAAAAACAACACAAAGAAAGACCCTTAGTGCTGCTTCAACAGGAATACAAAAGGTAAAAAAAATAAATAAACCCGCAAATCACTACTTCTATTCTAAGACAAATCTCTGACTTACTGTATAGTATGTAAAGCTTTTGTTCAATGTATATATGCTCTTTATTCTCCTAATGTGTCATTCTTACCCCTGGAATTTTGGGTCATGCTCTCCCTTGATCTACTTTCCACCTTTCCAATTTGTATCTACCTTTCAGGAATAAACATATTTTCCTTGGAATCTTCTCTAACCATCTCAGTACTCAGGGATCTCATTTCTCCATAGAACCCATAGTTCTTATTTGCATTCCTGCAAATACAATTAGGTACTGGGCATAGGACATGGGATTCCGTTAAGTATATATGAATTAATCCTAAATCCCAAACTAAACTATCTACACTTTGAGGTGTTCAGATACAGAGAACAGATTGGTGGTTTCCAGAGGCTAGAAGTAAGGGGGTCGGGGGGTAGGGAGGAGAAATGGGTGGAGGAGGTCAAAAGATAAAAAGGAAGATAATGAACATGCCAAAACACAGTTCTTCAACCCGTTTGTAACATGCTCTCCCTCCACGGTTTCTTCTCTTCCTCTCTCACCCTCCAGGGCTCTAGTACAGTTTCCCAGAGAGTTTTTATACTAGAATTTTCAGTATTTCAGGTTCCTCAGTGTTTGGGAATTGAAATTTTCATTTGATTTTAGTCAGCTAGTTCCATTCTTACCTAATTAAGTAAAGATGTGTCCAATCAGACTTTCTATGTCACTACTTCTTCATCTCGGTAGCCAACTGTATTCCAAATCCCTCCATGATAACGAGTAATGGAATAATGTCTATTCTACACTGAGCTTCCTGAATTGCTATCTCAAATACCCCCTTGCAAAAATATTTGAGGAAGATCAGTTTTATGACTCCAGCCAAGTATCCATCTAGTCAGGTCAGAAGTAGTCATTTCTGAAGTTCACTAAAAGTCTCCTGATAAAAACATGGCACTGTCACAAACTGCAAATTGGCATGAATAAGAATCTGAAACGATTGCCAAGGCTGGCAGTTTGCCTTTCCTGCCCAATCACTTAAGAGAGTAACACCAACTAATTGCAAATGCTCCAACATATGTAAAGCATACTCATCCTTTTATTTTTAAAACACAGAAGAAGCTTCTTGAAATAAAACAGTCCAGCCAACGTATATCCCATTGCCAAATTGAAGGTAAACATGAAAATAGATTCATCAAACTGACTTAAGATTTAAGGCTTCTTACATATGAAACACTTTTATGTAACAGTGGCAAGACTGGAGCATAATCTTCCCGTTCTTAAGACTCTCTCTGAAACCTGACTGTGCCATCAATAACCCTTGCTTTGATTTACCCATGGAAAGCATCTCAAGTTTTACTGAAAGAATTGAGTTAATTATATGAAAGCTCCAGTTCAAGATCCCTAACGAAGGACTGCTTGCAGCAGCTAACACAAAGCCAAGTGAACTCCACACCACCTGACAGAGCCAGCACGCCTCATCTGGACATCACAGATAGGATGGGCCCCTATCAGCAATCTGGATTTCTTACAGAAAGGCACCAATAAAACAGAAGAGGCATGCATCTCTTTATAAAAAGGCATAAGAGGGGTGCTTGGGCGGCTCAGTCAGTTAAGCATCTGACTTTTTTTTTCTTTTTTCAAATTTATTTATTTATTTTAACAGAGAGCAAGTAAGCAGGGGAGGGGCAGAGAGAGAATTCCATGCTCCACGCTGTAAGTATGGAGCCTGACATGGAGGCTCGATCCCACAAACCACGAGATCTTGACCTGAGCCAAAATCAAGAATTGAATGCTCAACCAACTGAGCTACCCATGCAACCCAAGTGTGTGACTCCTAATTTCAGCTCAGGTCATGATCTCACAGTTGTGAAATCGAGCCCCGCGTTGGGCTCTGTGCTGAGCATGGAGCCTACTTCAGATTCTCTCCGGCTCTCTCCTGCCCCTCCTTCACTTGCACCTCCCTCTTTCTCACTCTTTATTTTAAAACTCTTTATTTTAGAGTTTATTAAAGAGTTTATTTTAAACTCTTTATTTTAAAAATAAAAATAAATAAATAAATTTTTAAGTTTAAATATTTAAAAACAAACAACACATAAGAAAGAGGCTTGTGGAAGTATAAGCAAACCAGATGAAGTATCTCACATTACCATTTGTTGCAGAAATAGAATGATTTTAGGAGATTCCCATAATTATTGATGTATCCCAACAAAAAAGGATATATAAAAAACATTGTGTAGACCTATTCTTCAGACTTTGAATACTACTGACATTTCTGATATAGAAAGTCAGTAAGAATGCAAAATGATAACATTTCTTGTGCTGTAGAGTAGCCTTAAGTCATTAAAAAAAAAACAACATAGAAACATTAGATTGTACTGGAAAATGTCTGTGAACCAGTGTCACTACACTTGTTGCTCTGGATCCCTCTGGGATTTTCTCTCCTTCTCCCACATTCAATGTCTGTGCCCTCTTCCAGAAAACAGAAGTGCAACATCCTTCACCAGGGTAATGCAAATCCCAATTCCATCACCAAGTGCTGGGCTATGAATAACGGAAATGTTAGATAGAATGTGAGTGAGGGAGGGACAAAGAGAGAGGGTGACACAGAATCTGAAGCAAGTTCCAGGCCCTGAGCTGTCAACCCAGAGCCTGATACGGGGCTTGAAGCAACGAACAGTGAGATCATGACCTGAGCTAAAGTTGGACACTCAACCGACTGAGCCACCCAGGTGCCCCACAACTGAAATCTTTTACAGCCCAGTCTCTCCATCTGTAAAATGTGGGTAATAATAACAATAATGATTTCAAACATGTTTTGAATGCTTACAATCTATTGGGCACTGACCAAAGCAAAGCCACATGGCTAGTAAATGGCAGGGCCAGGATTTAAACTCAGATGCTAATTCCAGAGCCTATAAACCACTGCACAGTACTTGGCAATATAATAGGTGCTGTCTAAATGCCAGGTCTCCGTACCCCTTTGTAAAGTCATAATGAATCTGGGTACTGGCAGACCCTATAGAAGTCAATACAGGAGTCCTCATTATACCCTGTGGGTAAGACAGCCTCTTTAACAGATTCCTAAATGTGACTTCCACACTCTTCATGGACTGGCCCTGTTTATCTCTCCAGTGCCATTTCTCACCATCTCTAATCCCACCCTTAGTGACACTCTCTCCTGACACTGTGACCACCAAACTTCACTCCACTCACATGAACCTAGCTCAAAGCCTTAAATGTATCACAATCCCAAAATTTCTATTCTAGATCTTTCAACTTGCTGCTCTCTCTTCTTAGAACATTCTATCAGCTCCATTTTACCTGCCTCATTATTATTTAGTTTAAAAGTTATTTCTATGTGGAGTATGTTGGACCCACTCTCAACCTTCTTCCCAAGTAAGTTGAGTGTCACTGCTTTTTCCTCCAGCTCCTGACAATTTCTTGTTATGGCTCTTAACACACTGGACTATAGTGGTATGTTTCCTATCTGTGCTTCCCTCTACATTCTAGGCTCTGTGAGGACTTTGGCATGTTTTTTTTCTCCCCTAATGCTCGATACATACATGCCTTTAGTAAATATCTATCTTAGACAAAAAGAAAGGACGTGAGACAAGAAAAATGTAAAATATTTTTTTCTTCTCTTCTTCCATTCTAATTGCCTTGTAGAGAAAACTTCAATAAACCTGGATCATTCTGGAATTTTAGACCAATAATTTCTATGATTTCAGAGGTGGAAAGGAAATGTAATAAATTCTCCTTTTCCTGCTTAGGGGTTTGGCATTTGCCAGGGGTAAAGATATATTCAGAAACCCTGGAGGACTGACTGGGTTGATGGTTAGGTGAAACAAATAAACAAACAAAACAACCTTCAAATATAAAGACAAATGTTAAGAAAATAAGAATAATTCCATATGACAAGCACCAAAATATAAAATACTTCACTGATAGAAGGGCTGAAGCGTGAAGGAAAGAGGTGCCCTAAATGGTCTGGAAGGAATTTAATTTCTTGAGAAGTCAAACAGGGCCTTCCATCATGTACAGGTACTTTTCCCCCTCCCCACAAGAAGAGGAAAAAAATGACCAGCACAAGTCAGTCTGCATGAATAGAGCAGATTCAGCTTGTATGTCAGGGAACTTCACTCAAATGCCAATCACCAGAATTCTAAGCTATCCAGAGGTTTGGCTGGATCACTGCCAGTCAGTTCTATGACTGATATCTTTTTCTTCAGACATCGCAACATTCAAAAATAAAAGGAAAATATGTTCAGTCGTTGCCTCTTCAGCAGCTTTGCAATTTTCCAAGGATCAGCCCCTCTCCTACTCTTAGTCCCCTAATCTCCAAGCAAAGTAATAGTTTCTCCTTGCCTAGGCAAGGAATCTGTGGTTAATAATTCAAGAATCCTTGGTCTCTTAATCTTTATCTGCCACAAATAAACATGTAGGTTAGTTAAATACAAGACCCCATGTAAAACCCTCTTTTCTCTCCTCTGTCCCTTCCATCTTTCAAGGTGTCATAGATAGTGAAAATATAAGCTCTTAATAATAGTAGCCTGTGACTCTCTCCCCTCTAAATTTCATTTTCAATCAATTCTATCTTTCATCCACATCCATTCTCTAGCAGTGTCCGAGCACCCTTATGCACCTTCCTTCTGTTCTTTTATGTAGAAGGTCCTAAGCCCAGTCCTTATCCTATGTACCCCTTCCTCAGTGAAGCAGGCTACAAGGACTCAGCCTAATTTGTACCCCTTAACTAACAGGCATGATTCATTTTACACTTTTTGGTTTTTGGCCAAAGGAATTGTAGAATAGCATAGACTCTTCACAAGTGTCTCTGCTCACTGCTCCTGATGACAAATACACAAACTATGTTTTATGTAAAGACTTTGCTACCACTCTCTATAGGTACTGAAGCTAGGGGCATTCAAAGCTAATAAATACCCAACTCTGTTCTAGATGGCCCCTAGAAACCCTAAGGGGGTTGACTGGGCAAATGCAACCAGACAAGCCTCCAGGTTTTCTGATAGCCATGGACCTATCCTCTGCAACAGACACTTTAGATGCTTCTCACAATCAGGTGGAACAATCACGTGGATCATATGAAACCAAGTGGATAAAATGAATTACATACTGGATTTTGAGTCATAAAACCTGGATTCCATGAGTATCAGACCAACATTCAAGTCCCTGGCTCTACTACAGATGAGTTATAGTTTTAGGTAAGTCTCTCCTTGCCTGCACTGAATCTTGTTTTCTTCCTCCCTTTTACAGTAGGTATGGGGGGGGGGGCGGTGGTGGTGCGGCACCTGGGGGCTCAGTTGTTTAAGCACCCAACTCAATTTCAGCTCAGGTCATGATCTCATGGTTCGTGGATTCGAGTCCCCCACTGGGCTCTGCACTGACAGCATGGAATTTGCTTGGTATTCTGTCTCTCCCTTTCTTTCTGCTCCTCCCTTGTGTTCATGCTCGCTCTCTCTCTCTCTCAAAACTAAATAAATAAATATTAAAAAAATAAATTAGCTCTTCGGTTACTTGCAGTTTACCTGTTAAGGATATTATAATAAATAAATAGTAAATGCTATAAGATGAAAGAGGTAGAAAGAAAACCCAAGTTCTAGTTCAGTCACATAAAACCTTACACTTCATTTCAAGTGACTCCCCTTAACTCTTTTTTTTTAATTTTTCTTAATGTTTATTCATTCTTGAGAGAGAGAGAGCATGAGCAAGGGAAGGGCAGAGAGAGAGAGGGAGACACAGAATCTGAAGCAGGCTCCAGGCTCTGAGCTGTCAGCATAGAGCCCCATGTCGGGCTCTAACTCACAAGCCGTGAGATCATGACCTGAGCCAAAGTCAGACACTCAACTGACTGAGCCACCCAGGCACCCCTAAGTGACTCCCCTTAACTCTTATAGGCACCTGGTATTACAGGGTCTAAGGTAATGAATAGCTGGTGCTGCCTAGTCCTTTTGCATCACCCAGCACCATCTGTCCTTTCCCTTGTCCTACTCCATCCATACATGACTACTTTCAGTTGTTCCCACAGAGCACACTATTCTGACTCAGGACTTTATATACCTAAAATATTTAGCCTCACCTTCATCTAGCACTTTTTTTCCCCCCTTGGATAGCTCCCTTAATCTTCTAATACTCAAATGAACGATAGCATTTTCATAGAAGCTCTCCCTTACTTACCCTTATTATTTTGGCTTCCCTCTTTTTTTTAAATGTTTTCATAGCAAATTATGCAAGGTATTATATAAACCTTGGCAGCAAGCACAAGTCTTACAATCATTTAAGCGTTTCTGCCCTCTTCAGTGAAAACAGAGAAACTTTGCCTTGAGCTCTGGTATGACCCCAATACCTAGCTCACTTGCTGGCATATAGTACATGCTCAGTACAGATGTAGTAACTAGTCCTCTTCTGAAATCCTCACTACTTTCAGACAGCTACAGTTATTTATATACATTATGTGAAAGCACTTCATAAACTGCAAAAGTAAATTGCAAATTGCTATAAAAACCCAAGTCACTACTATTATCCATTTATGTTTTGAATTCCAAAAATCTCAAATTGTAACTAAATCTCTATGTGCTGAAGCTATGGTTGAGCTTTTATTTATTATTATTATGGCTTAAAAGTGAACACTTCTCAGTGAGTACTACCATCCCCTGCTAGACAAGGAAGTATGATATGATGGTGGAGACCAGTATCAGAATATTTTGCAGTGTAACAAATTACCCCAAAATTTAGTGGCTTAAGACAAGAAACATTTATTATCTGTCACAGTTTTAGTGGGGAAAGAATTTGGGAGTGACTTGGCTGGGTGTTTCTAGCTCAGGGTCTTTCATGAGGTTGTGGTAAGATGTCAAGGTGGCTCACTCACATGAGTGACAAGTTGGTACTGAACAAATACCACAGTCCCTACCACATGGGCCTCTCCACAAGACTGCTTAATGTCCCCACAACATGGCAACTATCTCTCCTCACTGCAAGGGATCCGGGGGCGGGGGGAGGGGGGGAGGGAGGACTGGGAAATGGAAGATACAATGCCCTTTAAAACCAAGACTTGAAAATTGCACATCATCACCTCTGTCATACTTGGTCTGACAAACAGACAGGCCCTGGTTCTTTGTGGGATGACACTACACAGGGCATGGCATCAAAAGGCAAGGAACATTGGGAGCCATCAGGTCTGTATAAAGTCACCAGCACAGTGCTTCATACACAATATGTGCTCTAAAATAAATATTTAATGGAATCTATGGATGGAATCACAGATGAATTGATAAAAGGATAGGCCAAGGAGTGGATGTTACTTAGGATCTGATGCTAGTAATGGAAAAATCAGAAGGAAAACTGAAGCAATTAATGAGACTACACACAGATTCTTCCCAAACACCACAGCAAAGACTGTTACTACTGTTTGGGGAAGAGATGTAAAAGAGGGGTTAGTGAGAGTGAGAGAGGACATGTGCCCCTGGAGTAATTCTCAAGCTTCTGAACCCAGTCTTACTTCTTCTTAGCCATCTAGCATAGCTGAAAACAAAATGTATAGATACAATGGACTTTTCTTTTACATTAAAAAATTTTATAAGAGGCTTAGAAACTGCAAAAGCCGATTGTTTTCATTATTCTTGTTATTGAAATACATAATTCAGCTACCCTCATGAATGTTATGCAAATGCATTAAACAATACAGGGGGGATTTGAGCTTTTAGAATTCTTGGCTAATACAAGCATTAGTATAATTATCATTTCACGTTCTAATAATAACTTATTTACATTTTCTTTGACACTGTTTTTGAAAGAATTTTTAAATAGTTGAGTAAATATTTGTAAATTATGACCATGAAACAGTAAAGGCCATTCAGAGTAAGAAGGGAACATTGCAGACCAGAATTGATTACTTTAATATCCAGGTTTATTAGTTCACTCTAGAAACAGTTCTGACCCTATTGGGGTTCATGATCTAATGAACCAAGAGTAGGACAGTATTTCAATATAAATCAACCTTCCTCCACATAGACAGCACATCAGACACCTGGTAGTTATCCTGAACACCTCCCTCTCTATCACCCCCATTACCAAATCCATCAATATCTCCTAAACCCATGCAAAACTCCATTACCACTACCCTTTGTCATCAAAATGACACACACAAGTTTCAACACACATATCACCATGACTCTAATCTGTACTCGCCTTGACAACCAGACTGATCTCTTTAAAAACAAAGATCTACCTTAATACAGGAGTGCTGATGCATAGGGGCACTTGTACCCCAATATTTAGAGCAGCACTTTCAACAATAGCCAAATTATGGAAAGAGCCTAAATGTCCATCAACTGACAAATGGATAAAGAAATTGTGGTTTATATATACAATGGAATACTACTTGGCAATGAGAAAGAATGAAATATGGCCTTTTGTAGCAACATGGATGGAACTGGAGAGTGTTATGCTTAAGTGAAATAAGTCATACAGAGAAAGACAGATACCATATGTTTTCACTCTTATGTGGATCCTGAGAAATTTAACAGAAGACCATGGGGGAGGGGAAGGGGAAAAAAAAAGTTAGAGAGAGAGGGAGCCAAACCATAAGAGACTCTTAAAAACTGAGAATAAACTGAGGGTTGATGGGGGGTGGGAGGGAGGGGAAAGTGGGTGATGGGCATTGAGGAGGGCACCTGTTGGGAGGAGCACTGGGTGTTGTATGGAAACCAATTTGACAATAAATTTCATATTAAAACAAATGAACAAAGATCTACCATGTCTCTCCCCTTCTCAAAAGTCTTGTATGGCTTTTTACTCTTGAATATGCACTGTAAATAAAAATCATTAACATAACCTATGGATTCATGTATAACGTGGTCCAGATATAATTCTCTGTTTCACCTGATAATACTCCCTCTTCATGCTCTGTGTCCCAGCCTCTTTCAGTCCTCAAGTATACACTCTGAACACTTTATTCTGTAGTCTACCTTGTATAGAATGTCTGTCCTCATATCCTGTCTTACAAGTCCCTTCTTTTTTAAGTTTATTTATTTACTTTGGGAGAGAGAGAGAGAGAGAGAGAGAGAGAGAATCCCAACCAAGCTCCATGCTGTCAGTGCGGAGCCCAAAGCAGAGCTGTAACTCATGAACTGTGAGATCATGACTTGAGCTGAAATTAAGAATCAGATGCTTAGCTGACTGAGCCACCCAGGCACTCCATAAGTCATTTCTTCAAGGAAGACTTCCCTCAGTGGAAAGACCTTAGTGGAAATTAGTTCTTCCTATTATGGATTTTATAGCACTATGTATCTCCTTGGTAGCTCTTATCACAACTATAACTTTTATTCTTCATGGGACAAATTGAGTAGGGTTGATCTCTCTTTCCCCCCATTCTTCCTACTCCACCCCATGGGCCTAGACAGTGAATACTCTGTTCACTCTTATGTTTCCAGTGCCCAATACTGGAAGCTTCCAGCTCAACACAGAGCTGATGTACACTGTCGTGCACATGGCTTGAAGAAATGAAGATTTCAAATACATACAAAGAATGTAGCTTACATTATGGAAGACTTTGGTACCCTTATTTAAGAAAAATAAAGTAAAAAGCAGAAACATAATGTCTTTCTTGATGAGCTCTGTCAATATCAATGGCAAGGATAAAAACAGATAGAAGCTATTCTGGACAATCAGGAAAGCGGGTATTCCAATCCCAATTTAGTTGGGAGTTTTTACAGATTTTAAAATCTTTCTAGACAGGCTGGAAATGTAAGTTTGTTGATGGTAGCTCTTTTTCATTTAGAAGGCCTTCAAACACTCAGTAGAGGAAAGAGGGAAGGGGAGACTTAACAGGAAGGGGAAAATATAATGCAGCAACACAATGCAGAATAGATTCACTAGTATCAATAAAACATTTTCCACTACCTACATATAGACCATTGCTAGTTAAACTTCACCAAGTAAAGCCAATTTCATTAAAAATAAAAGCAGGATGACTGCCTAATGCCTCAACTTTGGGTAGAATTAAAGACAAAAATATCCAGTACTTTTCAGAAATATAGGAAAGCACTAGAGAAAATTCCATTAAATGTATAAGACCAACCCAGATAATGCAAAATGAAATAAATATATTCATATTGAAAGTATGGACACCCAGAACTAATGTTCTGTCTATAAAAAGTTAACAGCAGACATTCAGGAATAGTGAGTGACAGCATTGACTATAGGTAGAAGTAATTTCTTGTACTTGCATTCTTTTTAAAAGGATTTCTATGCTTTCTATCCATTTTAACAAATTCTAAACATGAACTCCAAATTTCTATTAGGACAGTTACATATAAAACAAAAGAATTTTAATGAGTTTTCTTCCCCCAAAATACCCAGAGGTTTAAACCCACATTAAGGATTAATGACCTGTCAGCTTGTACTTAAAGGAAAGAAGAGACATTTCAGTTGTAGAAATTTAAAAATAAAAAAGTCTGAAATA
Organism: Panthera uncia; assembly: GCF_023721935.1. Taxonomy (NCBI): domain Eukaryota; kingdom Metazoa; phylum Chordata; class Mammalia; order Carnivora; family Felidae; genus Panthera; species Panthera uncia. Next base: position 97,902,434 of record NC_064816.1, on the reverse strand, counting down.
AGAAAACTTATCATTTTTCCCTTTTGTGTCATAAAAAGAACTGACCTGATGTATTTGCTTTAAATTGGCCAAAAGAAAAACGTATTAAATGGTTGGCCTTTTAAGCAAAAATTCATTCTGGGCAAAATTTTATGACAAAATTAGAAAGCCTGGTCAGAAATACTCTTTTAGTCACTTAAATGATATAGCATTAATGTCAGAGTCAAGCATAGAATAAAAGGGAGAGGCTATTTACATTTTAGATTTAACAAAATGTCTCCAGCGACTGCTGTAACATGGAAGGAGCGCCTCACGCTCTTAACCAAGCATGTCTGGTGGTAGGTGCCATAAAATACTTGAATAGCTATTTCAAACCATCAATGCAATTTTATCCCTATTTTTTAAAGTCTTATCTATTTCAAGTAAAAGTTAATGCTCGGTTTTCTGATTCATTTACACTTGACGCACGGCCATGCCCGAGAAGCTCTATTTGAGGTGCTATGAGTCTCTTTTCTTCCCCTTTGAATCAAGAAGTGATGTTATGACAGCAGGAGACAGAATCCAAAGGCTGAAAAGATCAAGTTGAATTTGAAACTCAGAACCCTCAGTGTTTAAATAGATTCCAAATTTAGAACCCTGTATTTTCCTAGCCCCAGTGTATGTGACACAAGACACCAAGAAAACAACCCATGGAAAATCACGTGACTGCCACAGTCAGACAGTGTTTCGTCTTCCTTTTTGTGGTCATGCACTCATATAAAAGAAGTCAACAGATTTCATATTCTTCCTTCAGAAAGAGACAATCTCCATTGACCAGACTGAGCAACATTAATCTTAGTCCATACTTGCTCCATGAAAGCTTCTGTGTGATGGGAGAAAATAAAATCACCCTGTTCTGCCTAAAAAATGTAAAATAAATCTGGATATTTGAGTAACTCAATTTTTTAACATTTCATATAAGTATTTAGTGCCATAGAGAAACAGAAGCATTTAGAGGAAAAAAAAGTTCACTGCACCTGATTTTAAAAAGACAGTATGTACCTGAATCAACTCTTTTTGAAAGCATTTTTGCTCTGCCAGTCCTGCTCTGAGCCAGGAATGGTTACAGGGCACATGATTAAACAAGAAGGTCCTGGAAACATCTTAAATCCTCAATAAATCTTTATAACACTCACAGTTCTATATACCACTGGAGTACACATTAAAAGGTTTCCATGACATAGAGTTGACCTAGCACTTTCTACCTTCCAGGTGCTTTATGCAGTCACTGACAGAAGTGTGTAAAAATCAATTTATGTTCAATAAGGTAAATGTCAATGATATCTTTAAACATGATGAGCCAATGGCATAGTTTATTTCCAGACATTCAAATTTTGATAGCTGATGACCTCAAATATTATTTGGGCATGATCCAAAAGTTCAGAGACATTTAATAACCTATAATTAACTGGAAGAAAGTTCTAAAGTCATGACATTCTCCTACTCACAAGACTTCTGTGGCTCACAACTGCCTGCAGAAGGAAGGCTCACTGCCATATGGGGCATTTCAGGTCTTCCAAAATCTGGTTTTAAATGCCGTTTTTAGCCTAATTTCACTTACCATCCATCACTCATGCTTATGCTCCAAACAAACCTGACTATTCCTTGCTGGTGACTACATGCTACACTTTCTACCTCTATCTTCCAGTGCTCCCTTTTATCCTTTCTGTTGACTCTTTGAGTGTAAACTGGGACAATCTATTCAGAAGGCAGTTTGGTAGGATGTGTGTCAAGACCATTAATGTTATTTTAGGCCTTAATCCAATAATTCTACTTTTAAGTCTTAGAAATAACCAGAACTATAGATTTTTTTAAATGAACAACAGCGTATTTTATAAAAGCAAAAGAAAAAAAGACTCTGGAAGGTACCTAAAAACCCAAAGTTAGAGGATTATATTAAAAATCAGTTTTCAGAGCACCTGGGTAGCTCAGTCAGTTCAGATTCCTACTGTTGATTTTGGCTCAGGTCACCATCTCATGGTTGTATGATCCAGCCCTGTGTCGGGCTCTACACTGGGTATGGAGACTGCTTAAGATTCTCCCTCTCCCTCCTCCCCTGTCCCTCCCCACTTAAAAGATAAAAATAAATAAAATAAATAATATTATATTATTCATATAATGGCTTGTTGGTTAGCTGTTCAAACAATGTTAACAGAGAGTTTTTAATGATAATGAGAGAAAGAAATATTTAAGACACGTTAAGTGAATTAGCAGGATAGAAAATTGCATGTACATATGCAATCTTAACTATGCAAAAAATATCAGAAAAAAGACTAAAAGAAAATATATAAAAATAATATTGGTATTTCTAGCTCTTGAGACTTGGGATGATAGTTTTCTGCTGCTATTATAGGCTTTGTAAAACTTATGCATATATTCCTTTATATTTAGAAAAAAGAACATACTAGAAAGATTTTTTTTAATCCTATATTTCAAGATGCTCATATGCCACTCCCTCTGTGAAACCTTCTCAAATGATCCTTGATGGAAGTAATTCCTTATTTCCCTGTTGTTCCATAATATATTGTACTGCAACTACTTTTTAATCACATTTTCTTTCTGGCATATTTGTTGAATTTTTAATTGAGAAAAAAGACCTAATATAGATCCATGTCTTAAAATTTCTAAAAACAGACACAACTTAAGAGGTATGTATATATATATATATATATATATATATATATATATATATATATGTGTGTGTGTGTGTGTGTGTGTGTATACACATATATATACATATATATATATATATACTATGTATGTATTATCTAATATATATGTATTAGATACTACCTGTAATACAGCTTTATTTTCAACATCGTCTCGGTAAGTAGAAGCACATCTGATTAACATCAGAGTCTCCCCTACAAATCAAGCATCAAGCCTACCCTCACAGCTCTACATCTGCAGTTTGTTTGAAAACTTATGCCTTAATTATAGACTGTCTTCCCACTAAACGCTATATTAACATTATGGAACAAGGTGCTAAAATGTATGTAGGGGTTAAAAAAATAAACTAGTAATTTTATCATAAGCACAGGATGAAAAATCATGGCATAATGTTCCTAACAAGCCTATTCTGTTTTTTTCCTCCAAACTGGATGTTTGTATGAATTAATGTTATAAATTTCTACATAACATCTTGAAAATTTCTCAGCTTAGTCTTTGGACATTAATATTTACTAAAATTTACTATGTGTGTGTGTGTGTGTGTGTGTGTGTGTGTGTGTGTACATTCTTTGTCATAACTAGGACATTGGAAGGAATTGCCAGGTAAAATACATAATACTTATGTATATTTTAATTTCAAATAAACAGTGATTCTTTTTTTAAGTACATGTATATGTATATCCCATGCAATATTTGGTCTAATATTTTTATACTAAAAAACTGTTTGTGTTTATATGAGATTCAAATCTAACTAGGAATCCTGTATTTTTATTTGCTAAATCTGGGAACTCTGGGTGGGAGAGTGATTGCATATTTAGAGATTCTACAATCTGGCTAAATAACCTCTCAAACCTACCCCCGGGTAGCATTTCATTTAAACTCAGCAGATAGCGAACTGAGATATCTGAATTCTCCACATCCTTCTAAACCAAGTTTAAAAAAGAAAGTCCACTAACATTGATGCCAAGAAATCACCAGGAGTCCCTAACCTCTCCAAATTCCAGAGCTTGAATTCTTGCCAAGTCTGCATGGTAGAATTATGTACAAATTATCAACCTCTGTTGTGTCTTACAGTTTTATTTTTATGCATTTATACTTAACAGAGGAGCCAGGAATGTTTGACTTTACAAGCTCAAAAATTTTTCAGAGTATTTAATGCACACTAGAGAACCTATTCTAATGTGCCCTTGTTCTATTATAGAAGAACAGTAGAGAGGATATGTCTAGCATTTGTCATCATTGGTTTCTCACTTGACGTTAAGATAACTACTTTCTTCAGATTTTCTTCTTAATAACGTACTTTCATTTTCCTCAGTCCATTTTTTATGGATCTTCTATGTCCCATAGGCTGCTTAAAATCAACATGCCATAAAATGAATTCTTTTTCTCACCTTTGTTCCCCAACACTTCCCCTTTTCCTGCATTCCCAGTCATCCATCCAGAAATCTTTTTTTTTTATTTTTTTAAATTTTTTTTTCAACGTTTTTTATTTATTTTTGGGACAGAGAGAGACAGAGCATGAACGGGGGAGGGGCAGAGAGAGAGGGAGACACAGAATCGGAAACAGGCTCCAGGCTCCGAGCCATCAGCCCAGAGCCTGAAGCGGGGCTCGAACTCACGGACCGCGAGATCGTCACCTGGCTGAAGTCGGACGCTTAACCGACTGCGCCACCCAGGCGCCCCCATCCAGAAATCTTAATAAGGAAACACAGATTTATTCTCAGGGCACCCTCTTCAACCACCCCCTCTTCGACCCCCGTAACTTATCAGTCAAATCTTTTCAGTTTCACCTCTTAAATACATGCGTTAGTGGATCCTTATTCTCTGTTTGACATCCCCAGTGTCCCTGCCTTAGCCCAGGCACTCCTGGGCTGTCTCCAGACCAGTGTTTCCCAAATTTCAGTGTGCTCACGAATCACCTACACATTTTGTTAAAATTCAGGTTCTGAGGATGGTGCCCATGAATTCCCATTTCCTGCTGGTCCAGGGATGCACACTTTGAATAGCAAGGCTCTAGGTTATTTTTATAGACTCCCAGCAAGTCTTCCTTCCATTCCAACTAATCACCACATTTCTGTCACTATTCTGGGTAAAATTTTCCTATGACTCCTTCTGCTACTGAATTATCAAGACCTAGGCCGCCCAGGCTACCAATCATAACTTCACATGCAGCCCCTCTCCATCCTCCAGACTCATGTTCTAAACTCCATTCCCCACACCACTCCTTTCTGCTGCTGAAACTCTTCTTTCCTATTTCCAGGCCCTTTGCCTAAAATGTCCTTAGAGTAATCTTCTTTGCCTGAGTGGCTCCTTCTTCCTGGTGAAGTTCAAATGTCACACTTTCTCTGTGAAACTATCATCCCCTCAGCACCAACCCCTGGCACCTGATATAATTACATGCACGAAGGGGCGCCTGGTGGCTCAGTTAACCTGCTGCTCAGGTCATGGTCTCCCAGTTCATGAGTTTGAGCCCCATGTCAGGGTCTGTGCTGAAACCTCAGAGCCTGGAAACTGCTTTGGATTCTGTGTCCCCCTCTCTCTCTTCCCCTCCCCCTCTCTCACTCTTTCTCTTTCTCAAAAATAAATAAACATTAAAAAATTATATATAATTACATGCACCTCCCATAACTTTGGACATGCATTGATTACAATAATATACAGGGTTTTTTGTGTACTAAGTACTATTGTCTGAATTTTATGTGTAATCCTCAAAAACAATCCTATAAGGTAAGTACTCTTATGTCCCCATTTTACAGACCATGAACGAAGGCACCATGAAGGAAGACAGTAAAGATCCTGACTTTATTCAGGATCACACAATTCATGCAGAGCCAAGTTTCAAGCCCAGACAACCTGACACAAGAGTCTGTCATCTTAAACACTTCATCTCACTACCTCTGTGATTATATCTCACTTCAGTTACCTGGTTGAACCACATGAAGTTGCTGGTATTTTACCCTCTTTTACACGTACAGAACACCAGTCTCCTCAGATTCAACTTTTCCAATAAATTAAGAATCGTTCATAGGCAGATGCCACATCTTTTTTTTCTTCCTTCATAAAAACTCCCTAGATTTAGCACAAGTCTGGCATATACCTGACACTTACTTTGTCTTTGTTAAATGAAGCAAAGATAGCAACAGCCTTATTTATTGAGGAATGAATGCATGCTGGGCACCGTACCAGGTGTTTCACATACATTTTCATGTTTAAACCTCGTTACAACCATTTATTGTGGATACTACTATTTTTGTAATACCGATGCTACCTCTATGCCTATGGACACACAAGCAGTAATACAGCAAACTAGTAGCTAAAGCAAGCCTATCCTAAGACACAAGTTTTCAGCTTTCAGTGTTGAGAACTTGAAGAATATCTGTTTTTCTTTTCTTTTCTTTAAGTTTTTTATTTATTTTGAGAGAAAGAGAGAGAGCACAAGCATGGAAGGGGCAGAGAGGCAGGGAGAGAATCCCAAGAAGCCTCCACACTGAGAGCACAGAGCTCTATGCGTGGCTTGATCCCACAAAACATGATATCATGACCTGAGCCGAAATCAAGAGTCAGCCACCCGACTGAGCCACCCAGGTGCCCCAGAATATCTACTTTTCTTACCAAGTCAAACCTGAGTTCTGGTTTTAAAAATCTCACATATTCTGGAATGAAGACATAGTTTCCTTTGTTGGCTCTTCTGTAATTCTTTTTATTTTTAAAATCTTGAAACATACATGAAAACAGAGATAAGAGCATAATAATCTTCCATGGATCCATCAGCCAGCTTCAAAAATTATCAGTAGTATGCCATTCTTCATTTCATCTACCCTCTCATCCTCTGTTTATCACTGTTTTAAAATAAGTTCCAAATATCGTATCATTTCACATGTAAATACATCAGTATGTATCTCTAACAGATTATCTTAATATAGCCACAAGAAAATTATCACACACAACAAAATTAATATCCTTGAGTATAATCTAATACCCAGTCTATACTCAATTTTCTTTGATCTCAAAAAAAAGTCTTCTTACAGTGATGTATTTGAATTAGGATCCTAGCAATGTCTACTCGTTACACTTGGTTCCCCCTCACTTTTTTTTTTCTTATGCTGTTTATTTGTTGAAGAACTGGGTGCTATGACTAGGGGCTTAATTAAATTCAGGTTGAACTATTTTTGGCAAAAATCCTCATAGGGGCTGCTACGTATGTTCTATGGCACCAATAGGATGCACATAATATCTGGTGGTCCCAAATTTTGTGAGATTAAGATTCATCAGTGGGTTTAAGAATTGTCAATCTAATCCATTAATTATTCTGTTCCTAAAAATTTTATTAAAATAGTTTTAGAAGCCATTGGCTTCCATTTTTAAGAACCAATATTTTAAGAGTTTTTTAAATGATTTTTTTCTAATTCTATAATTTCTTTTGCATTTGTAAGTTGGAATTCTTATTGATTATCAACCCCCTGTTGGGTTGCTCAGTGAATGGGTGAGGGTATAAACACAAAGATAGTAAACATCTCATTCAGCACTGGCTTCAAGGTAAAGTTCTCTATTCTTAGAAATTATTATCCATATCAAGACAAACAAAAAAGCCCTCCATTAAACTATAATTGACATAGACGTCAAGTACCAGCAAGGTACCTGGTTCTTCACAGAACATTTTTTCACTGATCCAATGAACATTTATCTTGTTAAAACTAGGTGTTTGCTAAGGAAGTGAACTTTCTTTTAGGCATCATGGATGAGGTATTTGATGACCTGCTGTTTGACCAAAACACCAAGTTTGGAGATCTATCAAAAAAATAGAATCATAGTTAAGTGGTTATATTACCTTGGAGAGTAACTTAAATATTTTCCCCATTACATTAACATAGCCTACTGTACAAAATATAGCCTTTTTCTTTATGGATCTACATAATAAGCTGCTATGCTGGGCATTGTGTAAAAACTTATCATCTAAAACATTTGCACAGAGTATCAGATAAAGAAATTCATAACATCAGGGAGAAGAATGTAGCTAATGAAAGTACATTATTAGTTCCTGCTTGCCTATTCATTGGCAAAAGAAATTGGGTCCCCAAAAGAAACATACAAGGGAAATTTTAAATGTTGACAGCATTTGAGGAAATTAAAGCCCAGCATCTTGGCTCAGAACCAGATATACATGTTAGAGGTCTCTACATCCTCAGGATATTTCTAGTTAGTATCTATATAACTTGCTCTATTCTATTCACCTGTATTTAAAAGGCTCTTGATGAGTATAATTTTAAAGCCATATGATTTATCCATCCTTGCCAGTAGCATGAGACATTAGAAAAAGCCTTACCCTAAAATCCAGCAGACATAGCTCCTAATTTCCACACCCAGACTAATTACCTGTTTTTGGACAAATCTTTTCCTGTAAACATGAAAAGAATGGATTAGATGATGTTAGGTCACTCCCAGCTCAAACTGTCTATAACTTTGTTAAGTGCCATACACAGAAAAGTACACGATTGAAATCAGTCCAGTGAAACCATGCCCTAAGCAACACCAAAAGACCATATGTTCTCCTCGAACTAAACTATATTTAGATCTATTATGATGAACACCATATTCCACACAGCCTTACTAGCAGAAAAGTAACCTCAGACAGCAGCACGTATGGTCCATCTCAGACAAATGTACACCCTTCAACCTACTGGCATTGAATACCCGAGACAAAGAGAACAACAGAGTTTGAAAAGATCTGGTATAAGTCACAATATTGCAATATTCTGTTTCATAATTTCACATTTTTCCTTTAAGAGTCATTCAAAACATAACAAATTAAAATGTTCAAGTTCAGAATACAATAAAGTTGGTCCCTCCTTTATCTTTCAATGTATGTTTGATTCACAGTAGTTCTGTAGAAATACTTTCAATCCAAAATTGGCTTCTCAGGTGTCAGTCTTTGCAGAATCTGCACACAGCCTCTTCCATGAGGAAATGTCCTTTCACAATCCCTAGGCCCAGTATTTACTCTAAGACCCTTGCCAGAGATGATCTGACCAGAGGTGGAACAAAAACCAAAGGCAAGTAATTTAAGCTTAGCAATCAACTTCTGAAGGAACCTGTTATTTAAAATAAAAATGGAAGAGGGCTTCTCAAGAAATAGCTTCTGGAAAACCCAAAAGACTTTTTTTTAAACACTTTGTTTTAAGTTTACCTATTTATTTTGAGAGAGAGTGAAGGAGGGGCAGAGAGGGAGAGAGAGAGAGAGAGAGAGGGAATCCCAAGCAGGCTCTAGACTGTCAGTGAGGACCTCAGTGAGGGCCTTAAACTCACAAACTGTGAGATCATGACCTGAGCCAAAATCTCAGCTTAACTGACACATAACGGATGAGCCACCCAAGAGCCCCTCCCCCAAATACTTTTAACAGTTATTTGGGAGAACTGAAAAAATATCAGAGGTGGAACTGTAAGACTTGTCATAAGCTTGAAGTATGAGGGACCAAAGACCATCAGTTGAGAAAAACAGTTGGTAGAGAAGGTGTAATGGAGGTAAGAGAAAGGCAAAGCTTCCATCAGAAATGTTGATGTGGGAGAGAAGAAGTCACCAAGTAGTCAACAGAGAAGCCAGATTTCTCACAATGCTCCCACTGAAATTCAGGGCCACATGGATCTTTGCTCTAGATACTCTTTTGCTTGAAATAATCTGAGTAAGTGATGGGTCTCTACCCATTCAACTAAAGTTAAGCAACAGGTTTAGTTTAGGAACAATTTCACAGTCATACAAAAGAGGCTATGACTTTTCTCACAGCGCAGTCACATGAGAAACTTCCAGTGATTCCATATGGACAAGTACCTGACATATTAGGAGAAGAGAATGTGCACCAAAACTAAAGAGATTAAAGCTTTTCTGCTGGTGTCTATGGGAGACTCTGAAAACACAATGTTGTACTTCCTTGAAAACCAAAGCAGATAAGAAGGAAGTAATAACAACTGGATTCTCTTGACAGTAGAGAGGCCTTATCTGGCACCTAGTTAGGAGTGGTCAAAAACAATAGAAATTTCAAGGGAAATGTCAAAATTTAAGGCACACAAGGAATCCTCTATACCTAATCCAAAGAGAGGAGTTAGGCTACAGTGAGATCTGAGGGAGAAGACTGAACCAAAAGAATAGGGTTTTGTTTTTTTTTTTAATTTATTTATGACCCTATAATCCACCAGCTATGGCCCTAGAAATGGAAATCCACTGTAAAGGTATTTCTCCTAAAACTCTGGTAAAAGCAACAGTGGACCAAGAGATGGTATCAGGTTATTCTTTAAAGTATATGATGGGAACACCTAAGCATACCAGTAAACCCAGGGCTCTTTAATTAGATTCGAGCAGACAATCTGGATTCTACATTTAAATTTTTCTGTTGTCTCATACTCTCCTTGGTGTTTCTGGCTTTAAAAATGCCAAGATCCCATATTGCATGCATGCTTAAAAGATGGATGTAAGACAAACTCTTTCAACAGGTGGTAACTAGACATTGTGGTGACCATTTCATAGTGTATATAATTATCAAATCACTATGTTGTACGCCTGAAACTAATACAATATTACATGTCAATTATTCTTCAATTAAAAAAAAAAAAAGACAAACTTTCCTGGGAAATACTTCCGAGAGTGAAGAAATGAACAGCATAATGACAACAAAAGCACATTTTGCTTATTTTGAAGGGACAACAGTGGGTTGGAATTTATCCATCCTCACTCTCCAGGTCTCTCAGAATAATCATTAGAAAAAAATACGCCAGGTCGCATCTGCTTTGAGGTACAGTTTTATAAACCAGAGGTAATCAGATTGTAAAGAGTTCTCAACAAAAGTTTCCTGTTTTATCTCTACTGCTTGCTACCTGTAGTCCAAAGTTTAAGGGGACTCTTGAAGTACACTTGCAAAGTGGATCCTGTCCAGCAAATAGCAGAAGAGGATTCAATAAAATGACTGCCCATGCCTCCCAGAACAGGTGACAGGAGTGTCAGGTAAATAAAAAACAAAATAATCCTATGCCTCCTGCTCCTTCATTTATTTCCAGCAAAAACTTTCAAATTCTGCTTTCTAAGGAGCATGGCCTGCACGTTTTTTCTAAGCGTGGGCAGCAGTTGACTGGCTCTATTAATAAGATTACGAATGAAAATGGACCACACGTCATCTGCTTTGAGTTCTGGGCTAAAAGAGAAACTCCTGCCTTCATGAATTGCCAGTCAGCAAAGCATTCAGGTGATGCTTTGATTTTCTTGATTTTCTCTTCCCGTCAGGAATTTGGAGTAGACATTCAATCCAGCAGGGAAGCTACAGTGTTTACTAACTGCAATGGCAGCTACAATCCCTCGATTTGAGATATGCCTTCAACTAGGTGATGCCAACTTTCCTTCCAGATGGCTGTTAAGCACCCACAACCAACGACTGACACAGCTTCTGGCAGCAGTTGGGAAGAGCTGTGAGCGATGTCACATCCCGAGGAGAAAGCCAGCAAAATCACATTTTCAATACAGTTATTCTCAAGCACAAGAAGAGTTCTATTTTTATTAACAGGGCCATTTAAAATAGGCATGAAATTAATTTATTGCTACACTAGTTAAAAATATTTACTTTTTTATTAGTTTTGCAGTTGGCATAAATCTGTTTTGCTGTAAGAAATCAGGATGGCGAGCAGGCAATGAACAAGGAAAGACTACATAGCCCCATCAGAGCAAGTGTTTGGCAAGGTTATTGGTACTCCTGCCCAAGAAGCGAGCAGTTAGGCACAAAGCATGTGCTAAATCCATAATTTCTGTGCTCTGGATGCAATAGGAAGACTAGGGAGACTCTTAGCTCCATGCAATGAAACTCAGATAAACATTTCCCTTGTCCCTTGCACAACTTCTAACTGGCAGTGAGCAGTTCTACCATTAAATAACTGAAGAAACATAACTTGCTCATTTGTTTTGTGGCCATTTGTTTTGCTCTTTTAATTTCAATGGGCCATAAGTTTTTAACCGAGTTCTCTAAGGGGTTTAGAATTTGGGCAGGCGAGTTAAAGCAGGGTAAGTAGCGTTCCTAAGGAATTACCTCCAGGTAAGCAGATAAAGCATTTGCTGGTGAAGTTTGTGTCAATCTGTAAGAAGGATGGATTTCCAAGAGGGCAACCCCTCTCTCCAATCAGAATCATTCTGAGGTAGTTTTACTGCTTCTGAAATTCTTTCCCTTTACCAGCCCTCATACTACATCTTAATGGTTTTCATGCCTTATTAGTCATAGTCAAAGAGTGCTTCTTAAAGTCTCGTCTTAGTCCTTTTTGCTTCCTTCTTCCACCATCAATGAAAATGGCAACGTGGACATGTAAATGTAATACTTTCATAAGTTTAGTTTTCTGGTCTCCAGCTACTGTATACTCATTCCATTGTCCATTCTAGCACTTAACTAGGTGCATAGATATCCAACTTCCTAGTGAGTGGGCACTCTCAAAGAGCTCCATGAATTCAGATGCAATAATTGAATATAACACACATAAAATAGGGCTGATTCTTGCCTTGAGATATAGTTTCTTACAGTTTTAACATGTTGCTTTTCTCCTTCCAACTGAACAGTGCTGTTCACTAAGACAGCAAAAGATTCCACGGACCCAAAGTTTAGACCAGGAGCTGACAGTTTTCTTTGCAATGTGTGATAGAGAATTGGTTCCATTTTGACCTTCAGAAGCTTGACTAATCCTGTTTTAGATTCGGAAGTCAATGTTTTATCTTGCTTATAAAGTCAGAAGATTTAGTTCAAATAAAAATCAGAGATAGGGATATGCGGGTTGGTTAGAATTCATAACTTGATTAAGTATCTACCAAAACCATTTCTAAAACATGATGCTGGAACTGTGTTTATTTTCACTTTTAATAACATCCTTTCTGCGTATACAGGTATACATGTCATTTTTTACAACTAGGAAATTCAGAAAAGTAAATAGATAAACAGAAAGCTTTCATAGTCTCAGAGATAAGTGGAGGTATATATTTCCAGTCTTTTAAAATATGTGCATATACATATATACATACATACACACATTTTTATTTTTTTAATGTTTATTTATTTGTTTATTTTGAGAGAGACAGAGTGCAAGCAGGAAAGGGGCAGAGAGATAGGGAGAGAGAGAATCCCAAGCAAGCTCCATGCTGCCAGTGCAGAACTGGACACAGGGCTCGAACCCATAAATGGTAAGATCATGACCTGAGCTGAAATCAAGAGCTGGACGCTTAACTGACTGGGCCACCCAGGTGCCCCCATATATACATTTTTTTAATAAAATTGGGCTTATGCTTGACATATTGTTTGTGTATCAGGAGCACTCCCAATTATGTGAAATATTAATATTATTCCATCAACTTTATTTTTAAATTAGTTTTAAAGTTTCCAGTTAACATTCTTCAGAAGACTAAAATACTAGTCTTTAGGTGTACCTGGGTGGCTCAGTCGGTTACGCGTCCGATTTTGGTTCAGGTCATGATCTCACAGTTCAAGAGTTCGAGCCCCGCGTCAGGCCCTGTGCTGACAGCTCAGAGCCTGGAGCCTACTTTGGATTGTCTCTCTCTCTCTCTCTCTTTCTCTCTCTGACCCTCCCCGGCTCACACTCTGTCTCTCTCTCTCTCTCTCTCTCTCAAAAATAAATACACGTTTAAAAAAATTAAAATACTAGTCATTGATGAATATCTGTAAAAAAAAAAAATCACATTCAAGCAACTGATGGCTTAAGGAAAAGAAAAATTCATCATTTCACTGTACCCAGAGCTGAATCCAAATCTACGGAGGCAAAGGAAAGTGACTTCATTAATTCCTGTAAGGAAATTAACCAATCTTTTAAAACCATGAATTTTTAGAGATCCCCTTTTGTGGAGACATCCTGTTACTAAAATGCTTTTATTAATACTATTCATCTGCATAGCTCAATTCTACTGATTTTTGAGGACCAATCTTTATCGGGGCAACTGCTCCAATCTTTTCTTAGAAAGGCTCTTTCAGCTCTTAGGAGGAAGCTGAAGAATAATGGTTAAGAGTATAACGTTGACCTTGAGCAAGTTATTTAAACTTTGTGCACTTCCAGTTCCTCATCTGTAAAATGGGGATAAAAATATTCTCTTCCTCAAAAGATGGTTACAAGAATTAGAGGTCAATATATATCTAGCACTTAGAATGGTGCCTGGAACACTATAGGTATTCAATAAATGCTATAACTCTCATTTGGTCATTAATCACCTATTGTTTTGCCTTTTTGTTTCTTGGCAACTATTTTCATTTTCTCCTTTTCTGTAGTATTACTGTTCGGGCTCAACTCTCTTTTTATGTAAATACTTCCATTTCTCCTTGCCTGTGCTCTGCTCTACATTTTCCTTCTCCTTTCTTCCTGGTGGGAACCTATGGACCTTTACAAAACCTGATTATGCCCTCTAATAGTCTAAGGCTTTGGACTGTCAGCCTGAAGTTAGAGAGTAGTCTAGCAGAAAAGTCAGCCTCAAAAGACTTGGTCTGTGCATCCGTTTCTGCTAACAGGCTCTCTACCCCATGTGACTCGACCCATTTTATAATCTTTGCTCATTTGTTTTCACCCTTGGGCTGAATGTCCTGGGGCTCAAAGAGCCTGTCTCTCAGGTAGCAGTTGAGCCAAAAATAAAATCTAGTACTACATTCCCTGGTACGCTATTCTAATTACTGAAAACAGCCAGAGGAGCGAGGAGAAATTGAGAATCACACAGGCTTCCCTCATCTCCGCAACTGAGTGTTATAAGCAGAGGTGAGGAGGCCCTACCATGCACCTAAGGGCAATTTCCCACACAGCTAGCTCAGCAGTTGTGAGTGGTTCTTCCTCACCAACCAAATCTCCTTGCTAGAATCGTTTTTCTCTTTTAGAGCCTCAAAACACCAAAGCACAAGGAAGCATCGAGTTACAAGTATCAGAGCCCAGCTGAGTCCCTGTGTGTGCATCTGTGTATCCTACTGGGAGAGTATATAGGATTCCTGTAGTTATAATTGGTGCTGCTGCCCTTCGGCTTAGAATTGCATTACTTGAAAAGCAGAGGGGTTGCTGTTGTACTTATGATCATTAATATTTCAATCCAGAGGGGACTGTTTCCTAAACCCTAGGAGAGGTAACAGAGGTTAGCATGGTGAAACGCAGCCAAAATGCCATAACCTGCAGCCAGATGTGTTGTGAATAACAATGCATGGAAGAAATAATAAAAATGGATAAAAAGAACAAGCTTCTAGTGTTAAAAACCTTAGCAAATTGAGGTTTTGTTTAAGAACGTGGGAACTAAATGCCAAAGAAAAGCCCCCTGACCTAAACAGCTTGCTGAAAGTGGCTGTACATAATTCAACAACTCCGCCAGGAAAGTTACACACAAAAGGTTGAGAGGAGCTGATCTAATAGATCAACTAATGGCCTGGAAGGAGGTTATAGAACCAGACATCTCATCCCAGACTCCTCTCCCTCTCCCCCTTTCCTTGACATTCCCTCAGGGTCCCATTGCCTTAGAAAAGGAATTTAACTTACATGGTGCGGAAAGGGTAATAAATACTTGCCGACAACCTACCATTGGAGGGTGCAACAGAAATGATACGGGTCCCAATAAGCGGCTGCTTCCAACCTGAGAGCACGTCTGTGACCACACAGTGCACTCTCCCTTGCACTACTCAAACACAGTCAAACAGATCAGATTACCTCTTTTCTAGAAGTAGAGTGTTTAGAGAGTCAGTGTTCAGTTTCTCTGGTTTTCAAATGTCAACAGTCTTTGAGGTATCTGCTGCCAAGGAGGAAAGTGGGTCTGTAGTCACAAATCTTTGGTTTCATAAAACGAGAGGGCTGGGTCTGAGAAATCAAACCACACAACTTGTAATCTTTTCATAATGATAAACTTCTACATGTGCCATTGCTTTTTTTATAAGACTTGACTCTACTGTATAGGTGTTGTTGTTCAGAAATGAGTTATGTGAACCTTTCAAGCAGATTCCTGTTTGTAGCTGAGGCATCTAAATGAAATGAAAAGGAGCCCTTCTTTGTTTTCTTAATAAATAATACATGCCTAGATTAAAGATGGCAATATACGGCTCTCCCATTACCATTGTTCCCTTTGTGAAAAGGCATAGAGGGAATCATCACTCCAGCATTTTTTTTTCCATCAGCCGGGTTGTGATCTCAGAAAACCAGTGCTTCCCCCAACTACTACAAATGGATCAGAGTGGGCAAGTGAGTTGAGAACTGGCCCAATATGTCATGACCACTTCACATTGGTGACATCATGTATTCTGTATTCATCGAAATATTTGCATTTCTATGGCAGAAGTCTATGTCTCTGTAGAGCTATATTGAAGGAAGAATATAATTAACAGACCTAAAGTGATAGGGGCTCCACTTAGCTCTGCTTGGTCACCAGACCCAGCCCAAGCTCTCTAGCTACACTGTAAAGCTCATGCACTGTGAACTTAACTGCTGAAAGGTTTAGGGAACTCAGATAAGAGGCAGACATGAATATTCTCAGCATAATGAAACAATTATAATGTCTTATGAAATTAGGAAGAAAATGGGAACCAAAAGCATTTATATTTTTATTAAATTTTAGGATCCAAATGATAAGTTTGTCTGGTTGTGAATTTTAATAAAAACACCTAAGAGAAAAGCATGGCTTGCTAACCTAAAGGAAACTGAATACAGATCTCTTAAGCCACTAAGGAAGTGACAGAAGAAAGAAAAGGCATGTTTTTTAATCAAATGAAGTTTCTTGGTTTTTTTTAATGTATGTATTGATGTTCTAAAACTATTAGGATGTGATCAATATTCCATGGGGTTTTTTTTCTTGTGGTTCATTATGCCTCCAATACAAAACAAACAGCAAAAAAAAAAAAAAAAAACAAAAAAAAAAAAAACTATAGCAAAACAGAGAAGCAACAAAAAGGATAGCAGGCAGAGCTGAAACAATTAAAAGGAAAGCTAGAAACTGCAAGAAAACTAGGCAGTTCGGACCATCAATTTTAACTATAAAATGATTTGAGTTCTTCTATAGGCTGGTGAAACTTAATACAAAAGTAACAAAGAGAAATGAAAAAGTTATTAAGTATCAGTAATAGTTACATAAAAGGGAAGGGTTGTGTTCCTTGGCAATTTGGGCCCAGGACAAGTTTGGAGCCATCTTCAAAGCTTTGAAGAAGTGAACCTACCTGTAAAAAAAAAAAAAAAAAGGCCTCAAGAATAAAGAAAGAGACCAAACTGGAAGCACCTTCAGTAAATATTCTGAATAATTACCAAGTTTTATTGGTTCCCCTGCCTGCCAGACATTAAAAAGATAAAGAGATAACATCAAAAGCCTATTTCATCCTTAACCCTTTGTTAACCTACTCTCTCAAACCTCAGCTGCTCTAACTATTGAAGTCTGGGAGCATGTCCAGGTAGTTATTTAAGAAAAGCACTCCGGAAGAATTACCTATTATACTTCCATTACAAGCAAGAGCTCCCACAGAGACATGTTCATATTTGTTCTTAAAAAACAGATAAAATTCTGCCTGTGAAAGCTGATAATTTAAAAAAAAAACGCCCAAAACCATAGTAATTATAAAAGTTTAAAATCAAAGTATTGCTCAAATATAAATTACAGATGAAAATCTCTCCCAGATTTTATTAACAAAACAGCAAATTAGGGAAGACCAGAGAGAAATTTTCATAACAGGTCTCTGTACCTTTAAATAACAGGTCTCTGTACCTTTCTTTCAATGGCAACACTTGCAGGGTGGTGGTAGATACTGGTCTACACAGAAGAGATTAAATGCATTCAAAGCTGGGGGTAACCTGGGAAGAACTGATCAGAAAGTGAAGAAGCAATTGCCTGGATTGATTTTCTGTATCCCCTTCACTTGGTCCTAACGCTGCAGGATGCTTCTGCACAAGGAGGAAAATATGGAGCCTGCATGCTACTGAATACCGAAACATGAGCTGAGCCATTTATGTAGCCACATGTAAGCAATGTGGTATACGGATGTCTTTGGGGATTTGTCCTGCCTTTAGAGGTTAGCAGCTACTTGAGAAGAAAATGTTTTTACCGCACCAATTCTGTGCAACACTCAAAATACCTGTAAAGGAAATAACACCAGATGAAAATCTATTACTGCCAGGTATGTTACACAATGCATATTATTTTGTCCTCCCAACTCTTAAAGGTCATTAGCCCCATTTTGCAACCCAGGCAACCAGGCCCTGAGGGGAGGGGTCAGTAATTCACCTAAGATTACAAGGATTGCAAAGGAGTCGCTGGGATCCTGACAAAGTCTGTCACAGGCCACAAAGCTGGTGTGCCCTCGGTGTTGCATGGCTGCCTTTTTCTGAAGGTTTTAAAGGAGATGGGGCACCTGGATGGCTTAGTCGGTTAAGCATCCGACTCAATCTTGGGCTCAGGTCATGATCTCACAGCTCGTGGGTTCAAGCCCTGCGACAGGCTCTGCGTTGACAGTATGGGGCCTGCTTGGGATTCTCTCTCCCTCTCTCTGTCCCTACCCCACTCGTGCTCACCTGCTCTCCCTCTCTCTCTCTCTCTCAAAATAAATAAATAAAATTTTAAAAAATAAAGGAGGAAGTTAACTGATCCTGTAAGAAATTGGAAAGTAAGCCCTTTTTAGGAAAAAGGGGAATAATTACATTGCATTTATTTATTCATTTATTTATTTACATTTAAGAATTTACAAAGCATACCTTTTTAGGAATCTGATAAAAGCAAATACACAAACAATACCATGTAATAATCACAGAGGTTTCAAGTGCCCCAGAAGCACAGGGACCCAAACCCAGGTTCTTAACTCCTGAACTAATGGCTACTGGCATTTCTTATATATCTGTGCTACATTACAACTTCTCACTCTATATAGTGACTGAACAGGAAACAGAGAGTGTGAGTTCTAGGGTTAAACTCCTTGTATTAACATCCTGCCTTTGCCATTTGATAGCTGTAACCCTGAGTAAACTCTATTACCTCTTTATATCCCAGTTTCTTCATCTGTAAAATGGGTACAATAACAAGTGTCCAGCTCATACACTATGAGAATCAAATGAGCAATAATGTATAATAAACCTTTTAGCTTAGTGCCTAGCAGAGAACAGGAAATAAATGTTAACTATCATCATTAGTTATTTTTTAATATTTTTTTAGATGTTTATTCATCTTTTAGAGAGAGAGAGAGACAGTGTGAGCAAGTAAAGGGCAGAGAGAAAGGAAGACACAGACTCTAAAGCAAGCTCCAGGCTCCGAGCTGTCAGCACAAAGCCCGATGCGGAGCTCAAACTCACGAACCGTGAGATCATGACCTGAGCTGAAGTTGGAGGCACTGACTGACTGAGCCACCCAGAGGACTCTAACTATCATCATTAATTTTGAAAAGAGTTTACAATCAAGGAGTTTCCTCCCTTTATGCTATTTGACTTTGTGTAGTTTTGTTAGTAAAGCAATATCTGGTAGGCTGTATTTTCCCAAGAGGGTCAAAATACTAGCTCCCATCACATGTAGTCTTCTACAATGTGACCATGCCACTCCCTCATAAAGAGGCAGTATTTGTTTCTGACAACGTGAGGCTGTACTAGTTCTAGATGTATCCCTTAACTGACCTGTTAGCTTTTACTTCCTGCCTTCTAGACCACTCTCTAACTCAGCCACCATGCTGTGAGGAAGTACAAGTAACCTCACCGAAGTACCCATATGGCAAGAAACCATGGCCCCCAGCCAACACTCGCAGCTGAACTCCCAGCCGACAACCAGAGCCAACTTGCAAACCAGGTAAGTGAGCAATCTAGGAAACAGACTCCAGAGCCCATCTAACCCCACATGGACCAGAATTAAACAGTTCCTTTGAAACTCTGCCTAAATGGCAGATTATTGTATCAAGTTTCTATGTTTGGGGATAGTTTGTTATGCAGTAGTAGATATCCAGAACATATGTAGCACTTTATATAATCACTCTTTTTTTGCACTTTCTTGCTGCTCACCTTCTCTAAGTATGCCCATCATAAAGATACTTCTTATTTTAGGATTTATAACTGTTACACATGCTTAGTGCCTACTGTTTGCTAATCACTGGACTGTCCTGGATGGAGGGAGAAGGAAATTATACATTGCATAAGTAAACGTGTTCCTGCCCCTAGGCAGTGACAATATAGTTGGGAGAAATAACTACCCATATGCAGAAGTAGCCGAAACACATGGTTACCAAATATTTAATGCCAGCAAAGGGTTTACAAATTCTGGAAGCCTAAATCAGGTCCATTTGTTCCAAATACAGATAAAAGGCTAAGCAAGGGATACATGGGCAGGACCCACTTAGTTATGTAATGCCTCCCAAGAGTTAGATTTAAGCCAGATTTTTCAAGGACAGCAAAAACAGGGTAAATATACAAATAGAAGGCAGAGAATATATTCTGTAAGTTAGAAATGGCTATGTGAAGGTTCAAAACTAATAATGAACAAGTCATAGACAAGACTTGTGAAGGAGACTGCTTAAATTCTAGCAGAGGGTCCTTGCCAAGAAGAACAAAGGAATGAGGTTGGGGAGATCGGGACAAGGGGTCAACAAATCTCTACTCCAGGCTTTTACAACCTGGTGTGTTTTGGCCTTGGGGAAGTTTTCTTTTCTTCTTTCAGACAGGAGCCTTCTCTCTAGCCCTCAAAGACAAGCGGGCAGAACCGTGACTTAGGGTGCTTCTGTCAAATAACGCCTGGGCTCTTTACAAACTGGCTTGCTGTGTTTTACTCAGCAGTCTGTGTCATCTCTTTTGTGGAATCAGGATTGCTCAAAATCTAGTCGTGTCTTCTGCCCGGTGTCTTCTGTCAGAGGTGTCGAGGCGGATTCCTTACACATCCATCAAAGCGATACACTTCAAAATGGGAACTAAAAGCGTAGTGACCATATCAATAAAAGCTGCTCTTAGTTGATTCACAAATGCAGCTGCCAATGGAGTGCTGAGCAGAAAATAACTCCCACTGGACTTCAGTCTATCAGCTGTGTGTCAGTTTTCCCCAACCAGCGAACTACGTTCACTCCTGACCATTCAAACCACGGGTTCTCGACACCAGCTTGTCTGGGTTGTGTGCTATCTTTTCATTCAGTGCCTTTTATTGAGGATCTACCCTTTATCAGAAATGAAGACAAACTATAGGATCCTATCAACACTGCCATCCAAGGGCTGTCCTTCCCTACTGCCAAGTTTGGCAAAAAAAATGGCATCTAGCTATGCCCTGAGCCAAAAGGGACTTAAAGCCCATGTAAATCAGGAAATCATGGCAATTTCGCACCAATGTGAGATCCCCCCTGGAATTCTGATGGAATCAAGAAAATTTTTAAACTGCAATTAGACAAGCTGAGGTCTTATTATTTGTCTCTTTTTTTAAATCCTTAAAATCCTCTTTCACATATTGTTACAAACCCTATTGTTCGAGTGACCAGACTCTACCATTTCAAGCGGAGAGCCTTCCTAGGGAACAAGAGGATTTAAAATTGAAAAAGCTAAAGAATTTAGGAAATAGATCATCCACATTCTGTTTATTTTTTTTAATGTCAAAACAGATATCCTCAGAGCCTCTTTTCTTCCCAAATACTACTTGGCTTTTCCTGAAAATGAGAAAGGAGGCAAAACTATGAGGAAAACATACATAACATGCACTAATAAAAGAGGAGCACTTTTATTTTAAGTGTATCTAGGTATCACAATTCAGGGTGCTGAGGACTGCTGTTCACTTACCTACCCACATACAGCCAAACATGTGAATAACCCATAAGCACAACACCCTTAGCTTCAAATGCAAAGAGCCCTGATGGGATCATCCTGATGGAAGGAGCCGACCTCACACCATATGGTCCACATCATTCCTCCACTGAGGAGTGCATCATTGCCAGGTTTGGAGCACATCTGTCTCATTAGCATGAAGGTCTGCCCCTGGCTGTTATTGTATTTTTAGACCACATCAGTATTATCCCAAATGCCAGAAAGCTAAAACCTAAACAATGACAGAAAGCAAACATTGACATATCTTTCTTTTTTCTTTTGTTTGTGTCTTCTTTCTTCATTTTATAAGCTCTCTGGGTCCCACATCCTGTGGAGACAAAGATTTTAGCTCTTAACAAGCTTAGCTCTGGCCCTAACAACCTCTGTATCTCTTAAGACTTTGTGGATTAAAATCATATTCTGGCTATTAATAGGACCTCCAAAGATTCAAAACTAAATTCCACCTTTAAAGAATTTCTTCTAAGAAATGTGCTTGGAAATAAATATAGTTGAAAAGTTGTCTTAGTGCCATAGGAAATCCCAACACTGATCAGAACACTAGGTGATGATATGAAATTAGTGATATGTCTCAGCTGGGGAGGACCAGTAGACTTCATAGTCCTTATTAAACAGAGCAAATGATTAAGATGATCATGACTCAAGATGATTGATTCCCTTCTTTGAACATGTTAGCTTGATGGTTCATGGTGATTCATTAAACCCACAGAGACAGGCTAGTTGGAAGACTGAAGGACAAAGAAAGTATCAAGTGGATGGATCAACCTGATGTTGGACTGCTATATATATGCTAAATTAGAACCCTGAGGAAGTTTGCTGAGCACCCCTCCGTCCCTTTAAAACCAATCTTGGAGGGGCACCTGGGTGGCTCAGTTGGTTGAGTGACCGACTTCGGCTCAGGTCATGATCTAACAGTCCGTGAGTTCGAGCCCCGCGTCAGGCTCTGTGCTGACAGCTCAGAGCCTGGAGCCTGCTTTAGATTCTGTGTCTCTCTCTCTCTCTCTGCCCCTCCCCTGCTCATGCTCTGTCTCTCTCTCTCTCTCAAAGAATAAATAAACATTAAAAAAATTAAAAAATCTAAAAAAAAAAAAAAACAATCTTGGGTTAGGACTGGAACCTGAGTGTAGTCCCTGTAAGTCAAATAATCATGAAACTGGACCAGGCTTCAAGCCAAGGCTACGCCAAATAATCTTTAATCTAAGAAGCACTTATTTAACAATAACCATGTACTAGGCAATTCCTGTTCCAGCATTCAAATATAGAAAATTACTAGACTGTTTCTGTTTTTCTAATACACATAAGCAAAAAAATGCCCACCATCTCCCTTAGGGAAAAAAAAAAAACACACATATATATATATATATATATATATACACACACACATATATGACATTACATGAAAAGCTACAAAATTTCTAATCCTTTGGGATGTCATCTTTTTAAACACCATAAAGGAGATAACTTGTCTGCTGGAATCCATTTTCCATTCATCGTATTAAGGTGGAGAAATAGATTTATTCATCCAGTTCTACCCTTTTCTTTTTCAGCCAAACAGAGCCTGCACAATTTCCAAAGGCAGCCTCACTAAAACTATCTTCTAGTCATGTTTGATAGAAAGAAATTGTTTAAGGGGGCTTTGGTACACATGTTTTTCCCCCTCTTCCATTTTGCAATTACATTTAATTTTTGTTAAAATGGCTGCCAGAGCTCTTAAACAGACTGGTAGGTGATTACTTTTCAACATACTTCATACTTAACCATGATACACACATCTTTAGGAGGAAAAAGCATATATATATATGTATATACATATACATATATATATATTTTTTTTTTTTCCTCTCCAATCTGATTTGCTTAAAATGTATTGCATATGACCTGAAGTGTAATCTCCTGGGCAAAGAGAAAACACAAGCAGTCTTCAATTAAGGGTAGTTAAATGGTGACATTAAAGGAATTGTGGAAATAAATATAATGCAGTAATCACACAAAAATAAGAAACAAAACAAATTGATTTTTTTTCTATCCACTTACATCCAGTAGAAAAACTTGACAGTACACAGTATATTTTTAAATTGTGGACCTGATTGCCCATTGTAGGGAGAAAACAGTTTAAGAAATCATAACTCTACACTGCACAAGGTTAGTGCTAT
The DNA here is from genome assembly GCF_023721935.1 of Panthera uncia. NCBI lineage: Eukaryota > Metazoa > Chordata > Mammalia > Carnivora > Felidae > Panthera > Panthera uncia. The sequence continues at coordinate 97,878,813 of NC_064816.1, read as the reverse complement.
TTAAAATGCAAAAGCAGGGAGATGGTACCCATTTTACCTGGTATTTTCACCACTTATGCACCCAAGAGCAGACATGTTTATCTTTCACCTTGACATCTGATTGCTGTGCTAATGCCATTTAAAACTAGATGGAAGAAAATTATATTCTCCTAAGGAGTTGACTGACTCTTTAAAGAAAAGAAAAAATAAAGACAGCCATTTTGATTCAAACAAAGTGCTGCATAGAAACCAGTAGGCATAAATCGCATCAGGCCTCTATAATTTTTGCTGGGATAATTGCACAGGAACAGTATTTGTGTAATTGTCAGCAGTAATACTCCTGGACCAAGGACCAAGGCCTCCTGCAGATTTCTACAGATCATTACTCTCCTTACAGTTTGTGATTTTTTTGTTTGTTTTTTATTTTATTTTTCTGTTTGTTTGTTTGTTTGTTTCAAAGATCACTGGAGTTAAGCCAAATGGAATTATTATTCTCACACTTGGAAAGATTCACATGAATTTCTGAAAATTAGAAATAAATTTTGCAGCTAGCCAAACTTACATCCTTTGTTTAAGAAAAAGAGACACCAGAGGGTTGAGGGGGAAAATGTTCAAACAAAATGCACATCTTAAAAGCTGTGGACCTATTTGAACAAATGAAAAGCTAATTTGGTAAATAGGATCAAAGAAGCCATCAGACTGTTTAACCCATAGGGTTTGGATATCGGGAAAAGACATTTGACAATGTTTGTGCAACTGTTTTCTTGCTCATTTCTTTTTCTTCCAAGTTGTTGTAACACATTATAGGAATGCAGAAGCAATGAATTATACACTTATAGTCGTAAACAGGGCTCAGAAATATATCTGTATATACAGAATGCTTTTCCCTTTTTTCCAAATTATATACAATAATTTTGCCTTATTTATAACTTAGCAACTTTTATATTATAAGCATGTTATTTGATCCGACTATATCCTTCCAGGTTTCTTCTACAAACTGTCTTAATAAATATTAATAAAAGAAAAAAATTTTTAACTCCTACGAAATTGTTTGATTGGCATTTTAGTATGTTTTGCTTTCAACAAGTTTGTTCAGATTAGCCAACATTTTGATCATAACATACAATAGCAAACATTTAACAGTTTAGATCCTAGACAAAGAATGAAGTAGACAATTCATTTGCAGAGGAAACACAGATGACAATCATTTAAGAAAGGGCAATTGGCTAGGATATGATGCACTGTCAGCGCAGAGCCTGATGCAGGACTTGATCTTATGAACCATGATATCATAACCTGAGCCGAAAGCAAGAGTCATATGCATAACTGACTGAGACACCAGTATGCCCCTTAACTAAGACATTTTCAATGATAATGTCGCAGTATCTAAACATAGAAAATTATGAGAATGAGGATTTGGTGAAACAGACCTCTTATACAGCTGACAGGACAAAAAAAATCGGTAAGAAATTTCTGTAAAACAATTTTTAAATATATATCAAAGATTTTATTTTAAGCTTCATTTTAAACTTTAGTCTGAAAATTTATATCTATCTTAAGGATGACTATACTAAAAATAATAACAAGTTCAGACAAAGATTCATGTATAAAAATACTTATTATTCAAACATCTAAAAATAATAATCATCCAATAATAGAAGCATATCAAATAAGTTATGATATAGTGTGCAACGTGTTATCCACTCATTCACTGGTGTTTTCAAATCCAAAGCTTAAAAGTATGTAATGATCTGGAGAAACATTCACATAAAGTGAAATATACTTCAAGGTGCATGTAATTAATCCCTAAGTTGTTATAACTATAAATATGCACAGGAAAATATGTTAACTTAGTTTATGAATAGTAGAATATAAGTGATTTTTATTATCCAATCTGTGTTGGTATTTTACCTTGATTTGCTTATAATATATCTATTCGAGAGCCATTGTTTCTGACATGTCAATACCATACTTTCAAAATCAAGGAACTACAGAAGCATTATTCTTGCCAGTAAGTCTAAGCAGGAGTTAGTAGGATCACCCATATGTCTTTGCCACTGAAAAAAAAAAAAAGACTTTAAGTATGCAAAATATGGCTTACTTCTATAAAATGAATGCTGGGAACTCAAGAGTTGAATAGTAAGATTCTTTTGGAACGCCATTTTAAAATCATTAGTTTTGTTTTAAATTGAGGTTGCCAGTGAAGTTATTACCATAAGCCAGATCCCTGCAATGTTCTTTTCGCCCCCAAGCATTTCATATTCTGTCACTTCCCTCTGGAATCACTAATTGTCTCCTAGTTGTTTCTATCCCCTACAGCCATTGATGGCTGTCACTGGAAAGACATATTCTCTAGTGGCTTTAGCCACAAAAACAGAGTTAGTCAGCAGCTTATACCTATTCCTGCTCTCACTAACATCTCTAGATGACCTCAGGCAAGTTTTATAACCACTTATTAGCTGGTCCTCCTCCTTCAAAATTGGGTTGCATTTGATATCATATTCCTACTGGGAAACAAAATAAATATAAATACACCAGATACAAACTTGCATTCTGGGTTCCAATTCTCACTGTTCAATGCTTAGTGTGTCTTTCCACCTTGAGGAAACCAATATAATTTAGGAGAAATTTGAGAAAAATAGTAGTTTAGTGGTTACAACCTCAAACCCAAACTGGACTTCGTAGATGTGAATCCAGCTCTGTCACTCGCTATCGATATGATCTTGAGTAAACTGCATAGTCTCTCTGTCTTCTATTTCCTTCTCTGTAAAACAGACTCCATGAGTTAACACATATACAGCGCTTAAAACTGTTTCTGCTATAGAGCAAATATTAGCAATTATTATTACAAAGCATGTATCTTCTTTTTTTCCCAAGGTTATAAATATGTTTACAAAATTCTTGGTTAAAAAAAGTATAGATTACACTGTAATCTGTTCATAAACAGATTGTTTATAAACACTTCCATCTTCGATGAAAGCAAAAAAATAAATAAATAAAATAAAAAATAGAAAACACTTAATCTCTTGGGTTAGTCTTAGAGGTAACTTACTCAAAACAGGATAACACACAACCTAATCTGTTGGGTTAGTCTTTGATATCCATATATTTCCTCAGAAAAGAGCCTGGATAAATAAGGATTCCCATGTAGCTTTGCATGTGTTTATATCTGTCTGCGATGTGAAACTACAGTCCAATAAGAACAGATTTAAAGTAATTACATTTCATTTGAGCTCATGTCAGCCATAAGTTAGCTCAGTACTATTTAATAGAGAAATTCATTGCTTTTTGCACTTAATGAGGCCACATTTGATAAGGGACTCGGGTGGGATCTGGAATTGTAACCGTAATGAAATCCAAAGTTTGTGCTCTTGGTTCATTAGGAAACAAGATTTCCATCCAAAGAGAAAAAGACCAACTTGTTTGATTTTTTTCATTTATTTTTTTAAGATGCTAGAAAATGAGTGGGCTTTTATCTTTCAATTATTAAACAGAGAAGTTTCACAACAACTTTGACTTAAAAATAAGTTTTACAAGTGCAATGTATAGTGAACCAAGGTTACTCCTATCATAAACTTTTATGAATCTTAACTATAATTTAACTACTCCTTTTACTGATGAAAAAACTGAGGCCCACAAATATAATGTGCTTGCCAATGTCAACAGGTAGTTAGTGTCAAAGACAAGATCAAGTGCAATGACAGAAATTGTATTTATTGAGCAGTTACAAATCATGTATTAGTTCATTCAATCCTCAAAACAATCCCATGTAACAGATGATGAAAAAATGTAAAGGCATAATAGGATTAAGTGACTGGCCAAAGGGCACATAGTAAGCAACAGACTGTAACTGAGATCCCAGGAACTCTGATTCCAGAAACCAAACTCTCAACCCCTGTAACAATACTGACTCCAGTGAACTGGAGAAAGTCCTTCTCATGGCAAAGGCAGCATCAAAGCATTATTACACAGTCTAACTGGAAAACCATCAGAAAATATTAATAGTCCCTTCTCTCTCCGTCCCCCAGCATTTATACAACTGCTTAATAGCCTTCTTAGGAACTTGTAAGTTAACTAGATCAGAGAATTTTGATATCTGGAAAAAAAAATCTGATAGTCATTGCATTCTTCTAGATTTTTTACAACAAAGAACATACCTTATTGAGGTGGAATTTTTCTTGGAGAAAAACTATCACTGCACAGCTTGCTCCCCAAAACCAGGGCAATGCTAAACATGTTAACCCAAGCAACAATGGACTATACTAGAAAAACTGATCATTGAGGCACAGCAAAGTCCATGAACAGGAAACTTGCTTTTTAAATGAATGTCACCTTATTCAGTTATGTGACCTGAAAAATGTTGCTAAATTCTTTGTCTGAACTACTGGGAGAATAAGATTTATACCTTTTTATTCACTCATCCATTTATTATACATCTATTTTGTATAGCAGCAGGAGGTCTATCACTAAGCTAGATATAGGTAGATGTGAATTTACTGAGAAGCTAATGTAGCTTGAGCTTTAGGAACCTCATTTGCCTGGGCCCCTCCTAGGGAAGCGCTGGAGGAAGAGGACAATAATGCACTTTCATAATCATCTATTTTGCAAAATTGTGCAAAAGAAGATATATTAACTACAATCAAATAAGGTCACCATCTCTTTCCCCTTAGATCTCCCCTATCTCTCACTTCCTTTCCTTGTGTGCCATGGCTTTGGAGTGACTGTAGGAATGTTGGCACCCACCTAAGGAAAAACTGAGTTGTGAATAGTTACATTTAGTTGGACATTAATGGGATATATTTATGTAGTACACAGTCATTTCCATGTAGACTAACCATATCTCAATTTAGGAGGAGTCTAGGAATACTCCCACTTCTCAGTGTGCCCATTCACTTACAGTGACCCCACAGAAGTCCAGAGCCAAGGTCATTTCACAGTATAAAAATTCCCTGCAACTTCTGGCACCAGAAATACATGAGAAAAGAGACACAAGGTTTGAAATGTATAGAGCCAAATATCATTATTATTGTTGTTCTTATTCAAATAGAAATATCCCCTAGAGAATCTAATACTTTTAAGTTCCCATTAGGAGGCATTAGTTGACAGTTCACCAAAATGTAAATAAACTAATGGTAGGAGGTGGAAAAAACATGAGCGGTCACTGGAAAATAAATGATCAGAAAAGTAGGCAAGCCAAAGACAAAATGATTGCTCTGAGTTCTGGATGCTGCTAAGTTAGTAATATGAGACCTTTTAGTGAGTGTCAGAATCACCTGGAATTTTTGTTAGGAAATACATCTTTTCAAGCTCGTCTCCAGACCTATGAAAACAGAATATCTGGTTGTGAGGCCAGGGAAAATGCACATTGCATTTAAATTAAAACATTCTGTTGATTGTAAGGTAGATAGTTCATAGATCACACTTTGGTCTATGGTGACAAATTTCTAAAAAAGCTAATCCAATTAATTCAGCTGGAATATTCACAGCTATATGACCAGAAGCCTGACAACCACCAATGAAGAATATCCCCATCTGGTTTCAATAATGATCTGACAGAACCTACTTTTCTCCATGTTTGCAATTTTCTTTCCCAGACTCAATTGCCCTTTGGGGTGAATAGGAAAAACATACATTAATGTACTCAGTTTTGTAAAGGAAGAAGAAACAACTACAGGAATACTTGAGTATTCTTTCAAAGGTTAATGTGTGGATCTTTTTGGCACTTACACATCTAAACTATTACAACAAGGTGCACAGCCATAATAAATATAAAAAAGAAATTTCTGCTTTACACACTGATCCAAGAGCAAGCTTACATGGTGTGCATAATCACTGATATTTTAATTAGCTTGCATCAAAAGATCTCTGACCTTTTGTTCCAATCTTTAGGGTGAGATCAAAAGTGCAACAGCTGTTCTCCCTACACACAGTGAGCATTTAGCCTACACACAAAAAGGTGACTTTTTTTTTGTTCATCAACATAATTAAGCCCAGATATTGACTGTCTGTGTCAGACTTTGGCCAAGAGCTAACTTGTATGAAAGCTTGACGTAATCGTATTAAGGGCTGACAGCACTTAGTTGCCATGAACTGAATAAGAAAAATGATACCAATAATGTAGGTATATACTCTCTACTGCATGCTAATAAGCTAATTGGAGTCTAAGCAGTTGATATTTATAATTTCTATATTTTAATTACAAAAATCATCAATATTATAATTGCTGAGTATTACTTCCTTTAAATATTAAACAACTAATTGACCTAATTGAGCAGAATACTGCTAAGAGTATTTTTTTTACCCACAGAAGAAGGCAATCATCTGGAGGTTAGTATTTTGTTTTAATTAGAACTATTGTGTATGAAGTGTCCATATGCATATGTCCTCTAAGTAAAATCCTGTGTCCAACCATCTAAAAGAGGACAGGTTTTTTCCTGATGAGGTATACATTACTTGGAACATTTCTCTAATGCTATTTTTCTTCTTTCTGCTGAGAAATATTTTATTCTGAGCAATATAAATAATTGGAACTTGTGGAGTAGATGTGCAGTACAAATATGTACAAGATCATCTAACCCAACACTATCATGCACTGATAAATAAAAATGCACCCTGGGGTGCCTGGGTGGCTCAGTCAGTTAAGCATTCAACTTCAGCTCAGGTCATGATCTCACAATCCGTGGGTTCAAGCCCTGCATTGGGCTCTGGGATGACAGCTCAGAGCCTGGAGTGCTTCAGATTCTGTGTTTCTTCTCTCTCTGCCTCTCACCTACTCATGCTCTTGTGTGTGTGTATCTCTCTCTCTCTCTCTCTCTCTCTCTCTCTCTCTCTCTCTCTCTCAAAAAGAAATAAGCGTTATTTTTTTTAATGGACCCCAATGTACCAAACAGAGCCAGGACTGGAACTCAACCTACCACTCCCCGCATGCTGCTTCTGTTTTGCAAGCTACTCTTTGGGATAAAATTTTTCTTACATAATATTTCTCTTCCTTTCTTTTGGACCCTGATTTACACCAAAGAGATGTTTCTCTAGCAGCTGTTTGATAATATGTTGTTCATCCGTTAGACTTCAGCTCATGTTTCGTATCCTGGGAGAACAGAAAGATGCTGTTTTCCTTAGCAAAACAGCAAAGATGAGCAGATACCTTTCAAGAAATTATTCTGTTAAGGTCAAGCTTGACGAACGCAGTCAAACAAGCTTCCCTAAGCTTCTACATTCAAAAAAAAAGTGGGAGAGGGACAAGACGCACTGTATGTAACAAGGTATTATATGTACGTACATTTTCCAAAGGGTGTATCTACATAATTTTTCCTGACTTCTGAAAAATCCACAAGACAACGCTTCATGTCTAGATTATATATACATTGGTTACAGATGATGAAAATCACTCTTTAAACCATAACATAATGTTCCAGTTAAAGAAATAACAGGCACTATAGCACTGAGAAATAAAATAAAAAGGAGCATAATAAAAATTCATATAAATAAAAAAGCTATAAAAATCCATCTAAATCACACTATAATATGCCTATATGTTCTACTTACAATACCGCGCTGCACTCCTACCTTCACCATCCTTTTGTTTAGAACATATGTATTTGGTGTCTTCAGACAGTGATTGCTTCAAATGCAAAGCATCTTCCCATGCACAAATATGTTTCTTGAAGAGGTCTCAAAAGACCCTTTGAGTCTTTCCAAGAATTTAAGAATCCAAGAATTCAAGAATTTATGTCCTTGTCTATATAAAGCAGAGGTTCTCAACTGGGAGTGATTTTGTTTCCCAGGGGACATTTGGCAATGTCTAGAGACATTTCTTATTGGCACAAGTAAAGTGTACTATTAGCAACCAGTGCTTAGAGGCCAGGGATCCTGCTAAAATCTCTACAATTCACAGAACAAGGAATTATCTGACCCCAAATTATCCAGAACAAATAAGCTAATGCAACAGCTACTATGCGTTCTCTGGAATGACATGAAATTTTTTCACTAAATTTATTGAAAAATGTGTGTTTCAGTCTTAATCACTTGTGCCACTACCTCGAGTCACTGGGCAAATTTCTTAGTAAGAGACAAAATGTGCAGCAGCAAAAACACTAGGCTTGGGAGCCTGGAGAGTTGGCTTCTGTAGCTATAGCTCTGTCACTAAGTAACTGTGTGAACTTGGGTAATTGTTGGGTAAGTCTGTTGACCTCTCATGCTCTGAACTATTTCATCGAAAAATGAGAGAACCAAGCTAAGTTAATTCTAGAAAGACTTTCTAGCTCTAAAATTCTATCATTCACAAGAGAAATCAAATCACAAGTTTAAAAAAATTAAGATAAATGGCTGTGCAATCAGTGAAGAAAATAACTAAAGAGTACATACAGTAAGGGCGCCTGGGTGGCTCAGTCGGTTGGGTGTCCGACTTCAGCTCAGGTCACGATCTTGCGGTCCGTGAGTTCGAGCCTCGTGTCAGGCTCTGGGCTGATGGCTCAGAGCCTGGAGCCTGTTTCCGATTCTGTGTCTCCCTCTCTTTCTGCCCCTCCCCCATTCATGCTCTGTCTCTCTCTGTCCCCAAAATAAATAAATGTTAAAAAAAAAAAAGAGTACATACAGTAGTCCCTCTTTATCAGTGACACATATGTTCCAAGGCACCTCAGTGGATGGCTGAAACCACAGATAGTACCAAACCTTATATATACTGTGTTGTTTTCAGGTAAAGTTTCATTTATAAATTAGGCACAGTAAGAGATAATAATAAAATAGGAAAATTATAACAATATACTGTAATAAAAGTTATGTGAATGTGGTCTCTCTCAAAATATACTATACTCACCCTTCTTTTTCTTGTGATTCTGTGAGATGATGAAATGCCTTATGGAAGTGAAGTGAATGACACAGGCATTATGACATAGCTTTAGGCTACCACTGACCTTCTGATGATAGGTGAGAAGGAAGATCTGAATGGTGATTGGCCTCAGGTAACTGAAACCATGGAAAGTGAAACTAGGAATAAGGGAACCTACTGTACATTAAGTGTATAACTGCATTGCTTCAATCAGTTGGTGAGCATTTACTGGGCATCCATTATATGCTTAGCACTCTACTTGATAATATGAGGATATAAAAGAATTGGACACTGTGCATCTCTGAGTGAAACAGATTGAGTTATTGAAATTCAATAAAGAGTTGTGTTTGTTTTTTGGTTTTTGGTTTTTTTTTTTTTTTCAAAGTGTAACATGCAGACTATCACATCAAGACATCCTGGGATCTTTAGTAAAATACAAATTCCTTAGTCTTAGTGGTTTGGGATCTCTGACAATTTGGCCAAACACATTTTTTGCAATCACTCTCAAATGATTATTATGCCTACTATAGTTTAAAACCCACTGAATTAAAAATTAGTAAGAGAGTTTGTGTTATACTTCTTTAGTCTTGATTACTCATAAAATTCTAAAGGAACATTCCTGGCAGGTCAGAATAGTTGAAGGAAAGTCCATAGTGGGTAAGCTGGGAGCTTAAATAGATGAGTTTTGAAAAACAAGATGGGAGGAGCCAGGAAAGGTATTCATGTGGAGTTTCAACATGAGCAAAGGCACAGATGTGGGAGTAAATGAGATGTAATTACAAGTCAAGAAAAAGTCCCAGAATACCTGTATTGGTTTTGAGCAGAAATAAAAAGTGAATTAGCTGTATATATGTATGGTAGAACCAATTTGAAAATGTCTATCCCCCTGCCAAAGGATGAGAATCATGAAAAAAAAAATATTTCAAAGATATTTAAATCCTCTTTAAATGCTGTCTGCCTGAAATATGTTTCACCAAATTTTAGGCTACATATGCCATTCAAGAAAAAAATAAAATTACCCGATGCATTAGAACATCTAGATCTCAAAGTCTACTAATTCATTTCATTTCTCAAGAGCACATGGTTATTTGATGATCTTATATCCCTCTAGTACACATTATTTTTCTAGCATAAACTCATATACAAAATGTTGTTCCTATATTGGTCATTTTTATACACTCTAACATGATTTTTCCTCTTGAGGAATAGGAACTGAGAGGTTTTTTCCCCCCAAGCCCAAAGATATTTTCACTTGACTTGTTGCGTAATATAAACAATTTCATTTGTTAATTTGTTATATGGAATACTTCATTGATTTCTAATTTATTTCCATTGTGGTCAGAGAATATGCTTTGTGTGACTTGAATACGTTTAAATTTATTGAGGCCCAGCGTACGATGCACAATGTTCTCAAACTTGTTTCAAACATTTTGTCCATCTTTGCTCGTTTCAAGTAGAAGTATAAATTCAGCCCCTATTGCTTCATTTTTACTGGATGCAGAAGTCCCAGTTCAAGTAGATTACTTTAAATATATTATGATGCCTAGAAATTACTTGACTCAATTTCATTAATATTATTTTTGAGCCTTACACAGAAATATCAGTTCTTATTGTAACTATGAAAATAATAGGTTAAATTTATAATGTTGTTCTAAGTTCTTAATACAATCAACCTAGGGAATATTTTCAAATACCACTATTCTCAGATGCTTAAAAGAATCACCATCAACATCCCCATGGCACTGGAGATGTATTTTGATAATTAAGTCAATTTCATGTGATTCCACGATGATCTTGTAACACCATTAACCTCCTTCACCAAATCTGCTAGTAAATATAAAATTAATGTGTGATAGGATTTTATATTTTCCAGAGTATATAAAACAAAAATGATTCTATCAAAAACCATCTTTTTGGCTAAGTAAACCATTATATAAAATAAAATATAAAGGCTTACTGGCTTGCATAAATTCATAAGAAGAAATGCCATGTAATTTAAGTCACGAATGAAAACATATATAATTCATATATTCAGTCTCTTGTCCTAAGAGTTACCAAGGATGAGAAGAAGACTCAGTTCCTTCCCTTCATAAGCTAAAAGTATAGAAAAAGAATGAGAAGTGTTATCATGTTACAATAACAGTGTTGTATGGGACAGATGGCAGCTACATTTGTGGTGCGCATAGCTTAATATACAGAGAAGGTGAATCACTATGTTGTACACCTGGAACTAGTATAACATTGTGTGTCAGCTACATTCAAAAAATCTTTTTAAAAAGAAGTGTTACCATGAATTATCATGAGATCCACTTGTAAAAAAATATTTGCAACCTCCGTTTTTGGTTGAAGACATGGATTTGGTGATATTAATACAAGCTTACTGGTAATACAATCAAAACAAGCTTTATTTCCAACCGTAATGATTCCTTAAGTTTGTATCTAAATGTCAGAAGAATGCTATTGCCAATACTACATATTATAGAGATCCTTATTCGTAATGTGTGGGAGCTATATTTCTGAAACCACTGTCAGAGTCTTTATAGACTTTATATAAATTTTACAGATAATTCCTTTTTATTTCATTTAGGAAAGATACAAACAGTACAGACAGATGTAGGTAATCTCTTTTTTCCTATTTTTTTTTATCAAAATAGTCATCACTTTAAAAGTGAAACAGTAAGTACATAAGGGCATACAAGACAAAACACTGGTCTCCCCATCATGCCCCACTCCCCAGTCCTGTTCTTCAGCTATAACTACTTTCTAGTTTTAGCTGTTTCTCTTTGTAATTGCCTTAATGTTTCCAAATATAAATACTTATTTTTTATTTGTTGAGTTTAGATATTATTTTTTGACTTCTTGTCATTTTAGATGAGAATTTAGTTTCTCACCACCATCCCTCAACTCCTTCCTTTCCACCCACCATCTTCCCAGTAGAATGAAGTTACTATTTGGGGGTACACAGGTAATCAGTGATTAAATAATTTTAACTGTGTCATATTGTTCAACCAGACAAATAATGAACAATGATGACATTTTCCTTACTATCCATGTGTTTTCTTGAAGCTCTGTGTGTCATTTACTTAGATTCACATGAACTATCGCTAATATTTTCTTTTGTTACCACAGATCTATCAAAAACCAATAATATTTTTCATATTCAAACACATCAAATAATCTAAGAGTTTTCATTTCTTTCCTGCAGACCCTCTGATGGCCCTTCATCCTCCGTTCAATTCATAACAGGCCTGATGCACTGTTGTCATCTTCTAACATCCAAACTAAACTGCTCTGACAACATTTCCCAAGATGATCTTTGAATTGATATATTTGTCTACCATGGCTGGCAGTATCGAGACCTTCCTTCAAGAATGCATGTAATTTTGGGATGCCTGGTTAGCTCAGTTGGTTAAGTGTCCAACTTTGGCTCAGGTCACAATCTCATGGTTCGCGAGTTTGAGTCCCACATCAGGCTCTCTGCTGTCAGCATGGAGCCCGCTTTGGATCTTCTGTCCCCCTCTCTCCCTGCCCCTCCCCTGCTTGTGCAGTCTTTCTCTCTCTCTCTCTCTCTCTCTCTCTCTCTCTCTCTCTTCCTCTGTCTTTCTCTCTCTCTCTCTCAAAAATAAATAAACATTTTTTAAAAATAAAAAAATAATGCATGACATTTAGTAATTCATCACTTAATATAATACCCACTGCTCATTCCAACAAGTGCTCTCCTTAATGCCCATCACCCATTCTACTCCTAAAACCAATCCTACACTATATGTTAACTACCTTGGATTTAAGTTTTTAAAAATAAATTTTAAAAACAAACATTAAAAAAAGAAAGAGAAAGAGAAACATCATCCATATATTAAGTACGGCACAGGAAATGATAAGGTTCTTTAGCAGATATTTCTGATAATTAGCTTAGTATTCGATTACATACATGAAAGAAATCATCTTAATAAATATGAAGTGAACAACAACAACAACAACAACAACAAAAGAATACATGTAATAGCTTCCATGTAGGCAATGTGGAGAACTTCTGTCACTCAGCAAGTTTGGGGAGGGTGGTGAGGGCAGATATTTAGGATAGGTACTGTTTGTTGACCTTATCCATGCTATGAACACCCCCAAGTACTTGACATACATTACATCATTCATCCTCACTACATCTCTTTGAGCATGGTGCCCATTATTATTATCCCTATTTTATAGATGAGGAGATTGAGACTCATAAACATTCAGTAACTTATCCAATGTCACACAGATAGAGTACCAGAACCTAGTTTCAGACCCATGTTTTATCTTGCCCCTAACATATGCTCATAACCATGTTAGTGCACTATCACTACAGTGTTTGAGGCATAGTCAGCTCTGATTTCTGGGGGAAAAGATAGGAAGGGCCTAGCAGAGAAATGGAAGGCTTGCCCCTCTTAAGGAAACATTTTAGCCCCAGCTTGCCACTTGCTAGTCAGATATCCTTGGGAAAGTCACATGACATTTAACAGTAATCATCATGAGAACCAGCATTTATTGAACATTTATACCTAACAAGGCACTTTTGAATGTTTTATGTAATTTTATTCCCACAAGAATCTTGATGTAGGTGTTCTTCCTTATCATTATTGTTCTTATGGTTACCATTATGATCATTTTTGTCTATCTTATAAGTGAGAAAGCCTATCTCGGGGTTCCACTTCCTTCACCTTTCACATAAGTGAGTTGAATTGATTATCTCTAAATTATCTCTTTTTTTTAATGTTTATTCATTTATGTATTTTTGAGAGAGAGAGGGAGACAAAGAATCTCAAGCAGGCTCTAGCTGACAGCACAGAGCCCGATGAGGGGCTTGAACTCACAAACCGTGAGATCATGACCTGAGCCAAAATCAAGAGGAGACGCTTAACCGATTTAGCCACCCAGGTGCCCTTAAATTATCTCTTTCTAAAAATACATTCCTTTGAAACAGTTATAAAGTAAAACCTGCAAGTACTTATTTGATTTGCATATCTCAGAAAAAAAATACCACAGAATTTTCAAACTGGAAGAAACTTCAGAGATCACCTCTAATTGCCTCATTTTTCAGGTGAAGAAACTGAGGCTCAGAAAAATATTAATTAGACCTTCCAGAGTCACACAGCTAGTGGAGACTCCTAACCAAATGCGATGATTTTCAGTTTAGTGCTTTTTCTTAAACTGAAAAAAAAGCATGGAATTGGCACACAGAGTGAATGGGAAAAAAGAAAAAGAGGCAAGACCGGGAGATAAAGAAAGAATAAGCAATTTGGAAGTCTCTATCACCATCTATTCATTCACTCAGCTATTCAAGCGGCCCCAGAAATACAAGGAGTACAAAAGTGAGCACAAAAGCACTCTATCCTATCTTTGGAAGGAGTTCACAAACTGCCCCCCCCCTCAAAAAAGAGCAACAGGTTAAGAAATTATTTTAAAACACAATTAATGTAATAATTTGCAAATTTTGTACAAAAAGGACAGTTGGATATATCAATCGTTTGGCATTTGGCATCTAGAATTTAAAATGTCCGTAATGGAACTTTCAGTTTCACTCACTCACTCACCATATAAGCTTTGTCATTTCATTGAATGGCACCTCCATTGAGCCAGTTACTTATAGCAAAAATCAGCAGGCAAATTTAGTTCCCTTACACAACATATCCAACCCATAAAATAAATCCTCTGGATCTTATTTCATGATACATCTCAAATATGTTCACTTCTCTCCTCCATTTCCACAATTCTAGGACAAGCCACCCTATTTTCGTCTTGACTATTCATATAGCTTCCTAAATAGTTTGTCTTCTTGCACTCCAGCCCCCTATGTTTTCTACCCAGCAAACAAAATGACTGTAGAAACAGGTGAACCAGGTTATGTAACTCCCTTTCTCAAGCCTACCAACAGAAGCTTCCTTTCTGTTGTTTATAACTGAGCTTATATGTACTTTTTCAAATTAATCCAAGAAGGTAAAGCTAGCAACCCTCATCAGCTGCAACCTACTAGCAAAAGGAACCATTGGTGATTTCAGTTACCAGAATATGTTACATGATATGGTTCTCTAAAAGAGCAAAGGCAGAAAAGTTCATTGCTTACTAGATCTTCCCAATGCAAGAATATAAATATCTAAAACCATTTTCTTAATCACCCATAAAGTCACTTACAGGCACCCATCTTTGTTCCCCTCGATATGTGATTAGTATTGAACTTTAAATACTCTATATCATTGTATGGGTTTACACATGCAAGTCCAATCCCCCAAATGGAAGATAAATTATCATGTTCTTATCCAAATCTCCACATTTACAGAGATAAAAGGAAGAAAATGTTAAGGTGAACCAAGAAGCTTCATTTTAGCACTCTGGTAACTCAATCAAGTAGGACAGACTGACACTAAACACAAATGTGATTACCATTATGGAAGTGGAGGTATGGAGCATTTAGGAAGAATTGAAAAGACAATGCCTGTCTGAGGAAGCGATCAACTGAGTTGAGACCTGGAGAATAAATAGAAGGTACCAGAATCACCTGGGTGGGATGTGGGAGCAAAGGAGAAGCTTCTAGTAGAGTTGGACAAAAGATGAACATAACATGATTCTACCATCACGTATTGCCTTAATCTTTTCATATCCACTACTTTTGATAAGCTCAAACTTTTTACATAACCACAAATTGACTAAACTGTATTTTTAAAATTTTACCTTGTCAAAAAAAAAAAAGGCCTGTCTGACCACCCTATCTGAAAGAGCACCCCAGTCACCATCTCTTTCTTACCTTTGCTTATTTTTTCAAGTTTTTATTTAAATTTCAGTTAGTTAACATACAGTGGAATACTAGTTTCAGGTATACAATATAGTGATTCAGTGCTTCCATTCATTACCCAGGGGTCATCGTAAGTATACTCCTTAATCCCCATCACCTATTTGACCCATACTACCACCAACCTCCCCTCTGATAACCATCGGTTTGTTCTTTATAATTAAGAGTCTGTTTCTTGGTTTGTCTCTTCCTTTTTTTTTTCTTTGCTCATTTGTTTTGTTTCTTAAGTTCCACATATGAGTGAAATCATATGCTATCTGTCTTTCTCTGACCATCTTATTTCGCTTGGCATAATACTCTCTGGCTCAATCCATGTCATTCCAAATGGCAATATTTCACTCTTTTTTATGGCTGAGTAATAGTCTATTATATATACATAGATGTGGTGTGTGTGATCTGTCCAAATTTTAACTTCACCTGGGCATAAGTGATGTCAAAGAATAGTAGTCAATTACGCAAACTTTCTGAAACACTGCACTTCACATTCACTGATCTGGACAACTCTACATAATAAATTTTATACAGACAAAGCAAACTAGGTGCTGGACTTTTTTGGGGGTGTTTTTTCTTACTGTATGTTTTTAATTTTCATACAGATGTTTTTATACCTGTATTTTATATAACAGATCTTCAAAACTGACAAAAATTAGTGCATAAGCCCCAGCTTGGTAGGTATAATAGCCTGTGTTATAGTTTTGACCCTACCAGTAACCTCAAGCCAATGGTTTAACCATGCCTTAGTTTCTTCATCAATCTGGAGTGAAAATGTCTACCTGATATAGAGCTGTAATAAGAACAGAATGATAAAATAGATCTAAAAACATGCCAAATATCTGAGAGTATTATAATATATAAATGTGAGATGCCATTATTGTAAGGTATCACTTCTTTGGATACACAAATAACAAACTTTTCCTCTCCACATTCTCAAGAGCTAACAACAACATTTCTCCCCATTTTAGAAGCTCTGCTTTTATATGAAACACCATGAAATACCTTAGTTCTGCAGCCTCCTTTCCCATTAGCTGGCAAGCAACTCTTATTATAAGTTGCTTAGTGCATCAGTATGTCTGGGAGATTATTATTGTTGTAGGGGATTGTCCCATATGGTCTACAATTTCTTTATACCTGTAGGTTTTCAATGTAGTCATAAATGGATTGCACTGTGCTATCCAAAAATAAAAAAATAAAAAAAAATTTTGTAATCACATTATTAGAAAATTGAATGCTTTCAATGGTTCTTTTTTGGCCCTGAAAAGTACTAGGGCCTTTTTCATTACATTTCCTTTTACAGCATGGTATTTTCATAATTATTCTCTTTGAAGCACGAGTATCTCTTCAGAATCCAGTGTGACCTCTAACTATGTCAAGCGGTAATTAAACAAATACATGAACAGTAGAGAAATTCCATCTATAAAGTGATAGCTTGATCTATAAAATAACACCCAAATTGGGGCACCTGGGTGGCTCAGTCGGTTAAGCATCCGACTTCGGCTCAGGTTGTGATCTCACGGTCCGTGAGTTCAAGCCCCACGTCGGGCTCTGTGCTGACAGCTCAGAACCTGGAGTCTGCTTCAGATTCTGTGTCTCCCTCTCTCTCTGACCCTCCCCCATTCAAGCTCTGTCTCTCTCTGTCTCAAAAATAAATAAACGTTAAAAAAATTAAATAAAATAACACTCATATTGATTTTTGTGTTTCCAATGACTTGGCTGATGTTGTTTTTCATTCAGTTAATAAGTTTTGGCATCATGGAAACATAACATGTTGTTAACATTTGGTCAAAATTAGAAATGAATTTTCTTGCCTGTTTGTTTATTCTGGGGCTTAGTCCTCTGGTTACCCTAGGTTAATTTTCAAGGTCAGTGAACTGAGGCATACTTCTAACAGAGCTCACAGAGTTTTAAAATATTCCCTCTCTCACCAGCAACTCTTTCCTCCCGTTGGCACCAAAATATTGATCAGCTTTTCTCTCAGTGTCCTATGGAGGTGACCAGGATGCATGCCTAGGAGTGAGCAGCAGCCTGGAGAAATAAAAGACTAACGCTGTGAGGTCCTACTTGCAATTAATTTGCTTTTTATTTGAAGAAAGCATTTTTTTTTCTTTCTGAGTTCAAAAGTATGATAAGTTATTTGCAGTACAAAATTCAGAAAAGGCAAAAGAAGTAAAGGAATTACTCAATCCCACCAGCCACAGCTAGCCATCAACAATACTAAATTTTCCATTTGGTTCTTAAATGTTTCCTTACTGATTCCTCTTGAGGCATACTATCCTAGACCAAAACAAGCAAACAAACAAACACTATACTAATTCTTCTCATTTCTCACCTACTGTTGGGTGTGTGGGAGGGGGGGTGAGTGTGTGGGTGTGTTCTAGAATAGCAGATTATTTACATTTCTTACGTTCGGTGAGGTAGTTTCTTATTTTAGCATTTATATATCTGTGTCGAGTTCCCCTTCACCGATAACGGTGTTGGTACCAGAACATATAGAAGGACAACAGATGAGCCAGGAAGACGACTTCAGTGTGGAGAAGATGTAAAACCAGAAGAAGAAAGCTAGGTGGGCTCCGTGTGGAAATAAGTACTAATAGTAGATAAAGTTTGTGCAGTCACACAAATCTGGATTCTTGTCTTTGCTCTACCCACTTCACTGCTGTGTGATCTGAAACAGGGTACTTAATCTCTATGTGCCTCAGTTTTCTCAAATGTATAAAACAGGTATAATTGCAATATCTACCTGAGAGTTAAAAGAGTAAATACACGTAAAGTACTTAGAACAGCGTCCCTCAGACTAAGCGTTCAGTACATCTTAGCTGCTGATCATAGTAATGGTACAATATTTATCAGACTGAGCTAAATGTTTTACACACGTTGCCTCATTTACTCTTACACTATCCTCTAAAGTAGGATTAGATGAGAATGTATCCAGAATACTTTATCATCCATAAGCTTGAAGTACAAATGAGAAAACTGAGGTTTATTAAAAGATTCATTATCTTGCCCAAGGCCATAGAATTTGTGAGTGATGGAGCCTGAGTTCTTACTCAGGGCTTGTGGCTGCAAATGACACTATTTTTCAAAGTATGGCATTGGGACCACCTATGGTATAATCAGAATCTCTGTAATGGGGCTCAAGAACCTGCAAGCTTAACAAGTTTCCCCGGTGGGTTTTAGGCCCCAGATCATGGCTCTTTGATCCACAGTGATCTACATGGGAAAGTCATTTTCTGTCATTTTTTCCAGAGTGGACTAATTTCGAAACCTCAATGCAAGCTCAAAGACCCTTACATTTTATTCAGAGCACTGCACAAAGCAGGCCCTCAAAAAATTCTAAAGGATAATCCTACAGCAGGTGAGAATATGCTCCAAGAAGAGACCAACAGGATACAACATAGGAGCAGGGCTGAAGCAAATGCTTGCTTTTTTTCCCGCCTAAAGGTATCTGTTTGCATGTGATTGATTTTTATCTTAAACTTGATGGATTGATACATAGGTTTAATTATATCATGTGTTGTCCCATCAATACTGCTCTGAAGCTATTTTATATTCAGCCTGGGTGCCAGATTGAATTAAATGGTTTTTTTAAAGCCTATAAAGCAGGAAAATATCTTTCCCTAGTTGGTATTTTTTACATATCAGTTACTAAGAGTCTGTAAGCTAAAGCGAGTAGTAAAGTTCATTTGTTAGTGAGGAAGCCAATTTGACTTTTATGGCTATTAATTTTTTATGGGGCACATAGCAGAATTACTGGTGTTTCTCCTAACTTAGATACCTTTGTAGCTATCAGGATTGAGAGCACTTCCATTTGGGAAGCAATTATCCTGACCATCCCTAAGCAGACAAACAATCATAGATAAACAGCTTCCAGGTCCTGGTCATGAGATCCATCTACATTCAATGATACCTTCTATAAGACATTAGAAAAATCCCAGCTACTGCTTTCAAACTAGATGTAATATATTATAGGCTTTTTGACTGAGTGAAAAGGGGTTGATCATTTAAGAAAAATAATTATCACAGCTGAAGCATCCTCCAAAGATATTAAACATCTTTCCTGTGTACCTACTCTATGTTGTGTGCTGTTGTACAAATCCAGTTTATACTCGTGAGAAAAGATAAAAACAGACAAAAGACCCATTTTCATGGATCTTACATTCAGTATGAGCAGTCAGATAATAAAAGTAGACTTGTCAAGGAGATAGTACATGCTGAAATGGAAAACGGGGCAAGATAAAGGGTAGAGAATAATTGGAGAAGTTCTATTTTAGATAGGGTGTTCAGGGAAAGTATCTCTGAGATGAGATAACACTAGCAATTATACCATCCACCTGACTTAAGTAAGAGATACCTCAGCTAAGAAGAGACATTTAAGGTTTAAGGATTTCTTTAGAATGCTGTTGCATATGTGAAAACTGTTGCTTCAACAAATAGAGTATAACTTATTCCTATGTGTCACTGCATACACTGACTTATTTTAAACTTCACAACACCTTTTTTTTCTCATTTATTCTGTCAATAACTATTTTTTGATTGTTTCAAATTTTCTAGGTATTGTGCCAGGGCTGGAAAAAATAATAGCTGATAGTTATGGAGCATCTACTAAGTGCAAAGCACTGTGCAAAGCACTTCACGTAGATTTGTAGGCTGTTGGGGCAGGTATTATTAACTCCACATCACTGATAAGAGATGAGACCAAGAGGGTTACAGAATGTCCAAGTCCACATCTCTATTTAATGCCAGAGCTCAGACTATAATCAGGTTTTCTGCTTCTTATTCTAGTTTTCTCAAACTATGACATACAAAACCTTAAATTCCTTGTCTTTTTTTTTTTTTGAGGCAAATGAGATAATGTATATCCCAGAATAAATATTTCAAAAACCTATATAACCTGACCCCTAGCCTCAGACAAATAAAGTAAAATTAGCCTCATTTATAGATGAAGCTTTCACCAGTAGAGTTCAATCAGCCTGGGAAACAGGCTACTAAATTTATAGTATGAATCAGATATCTGAATAGATGATCCTACTTTTTTTAATGTTTACTTATTTTGAGAGAGAGAGAGAGAAAGAGAAGTGGGAGAGGGTCAGAGAGACGGGGGGGTGGGGAGAAATAGAATCCCAAGTAGGCTCTGCATTGTCAGCACAGTGACCGTCATGGGGTTACCAAGAGTCAAACACTTAACTGACGGAGCCACTCAGGCGCCCCAATAGATGAGCTTTCCAGTCAAAGGTTGTCACCAGTGGAAAGTGGGCAAGGAGCTTCATGGCACTCCTTCCTCTCCACTCACCATGAGACCATCTCCCCTATTGAATCACCTCCTCCTTCATGCCCCTTCAAACCCAACTCTGGCCCCATGCATGCCAGTGTCCTCTGTTGCCTGTAGAAACCCTACAACAGCCCTCTCTTTTGCCTATGCCCCCAGAGTAATCCTGGAATATGTGCTGCTAGGATGTAACTTACCCAACTTTTATACATTAAGACCAAAGATTTTACAAATCCACCCTCTCTTAGCAGTCTAAGTCATAGAATCTTAAGGAAGAAAAGGACCTTAGAGATCATCCTAGACCAACCTTTGTCTTTCACAAATAAGACCCAGAAAGTGTATATGACTTATGGCTAATTGGTTCTAGAACCAAAGTAGGATGCAGATTTCCTGCTTTGAGTGAAATATTCTTTGTATTCCACCACATTGTTTTTGAGGTCTTAATATTGGAAAAGGAAAAAAAATCTCTAATATTAGTATTTGGGGCATTTGCCACAGATTGATAGAAAAGATTTTAGGGGGAGTTTGACTGTTTGACACCTCTCAATTTCTCAATTCACATCCCTTAGCCAGCCAGCTATGCTGCCCATCTATGGGGTAAGTTCACTTCCAACATGCTCCTCATGATGTTTGGTTTTCTCTACATCCTATTGAATGATGGGCTCACAGGAAATATCCTGAACTTCTTCCATTAGTTGTAGGGTGACTCAAAGAATGTGCTAAAAGAAATCAGGATTGCTTTCCTCTATACAATCATATACATTTCATAAATAATAAGTGATTATTTCAAAGTGCTCTAATGTCACCAACTTACTTTTGACATGATTAGCATAATTAACATCATCTTCACTTTAAATGTGACAAAACTGTAACACAAAGAAGGGAAAATCGCATAACTACCTGATGGAAGAGAGAGAATAGAAACTAAATTCAAACCACTCCCAGCTTGATATGAATTATTCTGGGCCATTTTTCTGATACAAGGGAAAAAGGAAGTAATAATAAAAATTACAAACATTTATTGACAACTGCTTATATGCTAGGATATTCCCTAGCTCATTCAACCTCACACCATCCCTATAAGCTAAAAAGTATTATTACTTTCACTATGCACATGAGAAAACTCAAGCTTAGCAGAATTAAACAATCTGGCCAAAGTAATAAACTTAATGAATAGCAAAACAATAAGCTGAACACAGTCCTTCTGATCCTTCAGTTCCACTTAACCAGTATGCAGTACGAGTAGTGAAACACTTTCTTAACAGCATGAAGAATGTGTCTGGGCCCATCATAACTCCTAACTAGTCTACTTGTTTCCAGTGTTCTTTCTAAGATGCAATCATACAAACAACTATAAAAATGCTAAAATCCTAGCCACGTTTCCCTTTATCTTTTCATATACACCGTGCCCACACCTTTAGTCCTGCTATGCCTCCTGCCTTGAATCCCTCTTCCCCCACTGTGGCAGGCAGAATTTTGGTCCCCCTGGTGCCACACCATGAATATGCTACCTTACGTGGCCAAGGGACTCTCCATATGTAATTAAGGTTTCTAATTAGTGACCTTAAAATAGGGAGACATGGATTGTGCGAGCCTGAGATGATTATATGAGCCCTCAAAAGCAGAGCTTTCTCTCAGCTAACAGTACAAGAGGAAATCAGATGTTGCAGAAAGGAAAGTCAGAGATTTAAGCATGAGAAATTTTCAATGTGCCACTGTTGACTTGATGATGAAGGGAGCGTGGGCCAAGGAAATAGAGACCAGTACTATAGCTGCACAGAGCTAAATTCTGCTAAGAACCAGTGAACTTGGAAAAGGACCCTGAATCTCAGATGAGAACTGCAGCCCCAGCTGATAACGTGATTGTTAGCAAGATGAGACCCCGACTAAAGAATCCAGAAGACCCTGCTGAACTTCTGACTTATATTTGGGTGTTGTTCTAAACTGGTAAATTTGTAATAATTTGTTACTACAGTAAAAGAAAACTGATATTCTCTCTTTGTCTCGTAAGGTTTTGTTCTTCTCCAAAGTCCACTGTGGAGAAGTCAAATAGATATCTCACCTTTAAGATAAACAAAATATTAAACAAGTAGGTACAATTTTCTTGACTTGTCTCCTTTCAGTCACTAACCCACTCATTCTACCCTTCAACAAAGTAAAAACGTCATGCTTCTCAATTGTAAACTGGAACTGATCCTTGAAAGAAAAGGAGGGAGAAGAGATCACTGCAAAAAGGGACATATTTTTCATATGCAAATGAGGCATCAATCTAGACAAAGAGTCCTAAAACAAAGACAATTCAATATGGTCCATGCCTTGCACTTCATCTGTGCAGATTTCATGTTAAAATGAATCGTGTGTCTGTGAGTGCTGTTTACTTGTGGGATGCAATCTGTTGGAAAAACAAAAGCATTTCTGCAATCCAAAGCCATGCCTAAATCCCACCACATCCTCCTGAAATATGTCCAGCCTGCAGCCTCAGGCTGCGTGGGCACTCCCGCCCACTCCAGCTCCCTGCAGAGCCAGCACCACAGCGGCCAGCCCAGGCACTGTGGAGAAGGGCACAATCTGTGCTGCTGGTGGTGGGCACCACCACAGTCCTCCACGCTTGCCCTTCAGGGGAGGAAGGGCCCTTTGCAGGAGAAGCTTTTGTTTCTCTCCCTCCTCTCACCTCTGTTTTCTATAAATGAAACTACCCCCTTCCCACTACAGCTCCTATCTCATTGAAAGCACCAGTTACTGTGCTTTTGGAGCTGGGTCAAAGAACCACCCTTGTGAGTTCTGTCAGCTACAAAGTGAAGACTAAAGCAAAGGAAACAGTCCAAAGAGGGAAGCCTCTTCCCCAGGAAACTCTTTTCACCAAGCAGTCAGTTAGAAATAGATAGTTAGCATGTCATGGATCATTAA
Source organism: Panthera uncia (assembly GCF_023721935.1). NCBI lineage: Eukaryota > Metazoa > Chordata > Mammalia > Carnivora > Felidae > Panthera > Panthera uncia. The sequence goes on along the minus strand of NC_064816.1, from coordinate 97,855,014 downwards.
CAGTGGATCAAAATCCATCTGGTCAATTCTCACATCCCATGCTCCTTCTTTTCCCTAACTCTCCCAGTGAAAAGTACATCAAGTTGTGGATATCTCTTTGCCATGTTTAATCACTGTAGCTGGGCCTCTTAAGGAAGGGTAAACATCTGCCAAACAATTTCAGGTTGGATCCTGGATGAATAAGCTATTTGGAGGACACATCAAAGATTCAGCTAACCCAACAAATTCATTTATCCCCTTGCCAGAGTCTGGATCCATGAAAATATGTCCATTGGGGGTTCACAGAAAAGCTTCATTCAAAAGTGTCCACTTGAATTAATTCATGCCAAACTTATAAATGATTAAGTCCTGCTCTCAACTAATGACATAGGTCCTCCCCTTCTGATTGTGTAGGCTGGACTAGTCTTCTCTGTCAGTCTGCCAAAGCCATACCTGCTGTCATTTTTTTTTAATTTTTTTTTCAACGTTTTTTTATTTATTTTTGGGACAGAGAGAGACAGAACATGAACGGGGGAGGGGCAGAGAGAGAGGGAGACACAGAATCGGAAACAGGCTCCAGGCTCCGAGCCATCAGCCCAGAGCCTGACGCAGGGCTCGAACTCACAGACCGCGAGATCGTGACCTGGCTGAAGTCGGACGCTTAACCGACTGCGCCACCCAGGCGCCCCCCTGCTGTCATTTTTTTAATGAGGGGACTTGTTATTTTTATCTAAAAGGAAAAGATGTGGAAGCAGGAATAACTAGCTGCATGCACTGAAGATAAAATCCTGAAGGCAACTCAGAGACCATCTGAACTTCACTGAGCCTCCTCCTCCTTACCCACTTCCTAGTCATCTTGCATAGATCAGGCTTTCGACCCCTGGTGCTCTGCACATGAGGTGACAGGTCAATATATGACCCCAACCAGAATTTCTGCATAATAAAGAACTGCCATTCAAAATGGTCTCACCTTCTCCTACCCAATGGCCATATTTTTCCAGCTATTAATGAAAGAAGAGAGGGTTATCAGGTCTGGTTTAGTTGAATTTCAGGTAGCAGGAAAATCCTATCACCTCCTTTTGGAAATTCTAATGGGAAATAACTATAGGAAACTTCCCGATGAGATGTTATCATCATAGTAGTCCTGGCTGGCAGAAGAACAGAAATCCAAGGCTGTGATAGCCTGCAACACCCAAGCACAATGATACATTTGTCTGTGCCTTGCCTCTGTCAAGACATTTCTGCATTTTCTCTCTAAAGCAAAGGCAGTGTTTAGTTTCTAAGAGAGCCCCTTATTTGGGCAAAAAGTAGAGGAATAAACTAGGAAGCCACTTTGTGATTTTTAAAGGGCAATTCGTAAGTCTGTTTAAGTAAGGAGGAGAAGGACAGGGTAGGTGAGCCTCTGAAACAGACCTTGCAGACTGACCACTATAGGCAAGTCCTGCCTGGGGTGCTCCTTTTAAGGGTTTAGCATCCCAGGGGGAAAACAGTCAGGACTCCAGAGGTTACTGACTGAGAATTAATTGCTAGGGTCACTATATACACAGTCTAAGGACTCACAAGCATGGAAATAGCTTTCTTAAATCTTTAATATACCAGAAACAGTGGTATTTCCTCTCACATCCTCAGAACTGAGACAGGAACATACAGGCCTGAAAAGATATTGCTAGTGGGGAAGGAGAAGAAACCAGGTCCGGGACCATGTAAGTAAGGGATGAGAGGTGAGGGATAAAAAAGGAAGCTGATGAGGTTCCAAAACTGGATCCAAGAAGAGTAATCTAGGTGTAACTCAGCCATTCATTTATTTACTCATTCATGAAACAAATATTTTTTGCATGCCTAGTCTATGCCTGGTATCCTAGAGATGTAAGGTACAAATTAGAATACTGAACTAAAAGAAAAAAAAAAATTTAGTTCAATGTTCCCCAAATGTATTTAATCCTTAGAATCCTACTTTTTTTTTTCTTTCTAAGAACATTTAGACCATCTCAAAGAATTAGTATTACCTAGGACAGTTTTGGAAATATTAGTATAGAGCAAATTGTACTTAATTCTCATTTAAGGGCTATTGTATAAACCTATTTATCAAATCCTTCAGTCATTTTCATACAAACTGAAGAGTAAAGAATAAACAACTATAAGAATTTTCATATAGGGCTACCTTGATTTGGAGGTACCCTAGCTTCAAGATGCAGATACCACAGAGGTCAAATTAGGAACATCTCCCAAACAGGGAATTCTGAGTGTGCCTGTCATAACGTACCACATGTGAGAGGCGTAATAAGCTTCCTGCCTTAACTCTCAAAGATGTAGGCTTGCTGGACACCAGATCAGGCCCAGTGTAGCCGCAGCAAGTCCTGGAATAGCACCTTGCCAGCATTGACAGTTAGGTTCATTCATGCAATGATCTTTTGAGGGCCTGTTAACTTCAAATATGAAACACACCATCTTTTATAATTCTCACAACTACTCCTGCATTATGCCCATTTTACAGATGAGGAAAGCCAATCATGAAGAGGTATCTTGATTTGCACAAAGTAAATAAGGTAAGAGAGCTGAGACTGAAATCCAGGTCAGTCTGCCTCCAGAGCCAATGTTCTGTATCACATCGTAACACTCTCCAAAGGGAAACCCCACAAGTGCCCAGCTGACTGTAGAGCGTCCAGGCTTTTGAGTTCAAAGTCTAGTGTAATCAGACTCACTGTCAGAGGGACTGGGTGCACGAGGGGCCTGGACATACAGGTAGGAAGCAGCAGTGGACCCAGCTTTGGCCATTTACGGGAGATACAGACTGAGGAAACCAGTCTATAATTGAGCTGGCAATTCAGCCTTTAAATAGGAAAATTAGTTTTCTGGAACCCAGGAGGAAATTAATCTAAATGACAATGGAATAAAGTTAACAATCACAAAATGTGGACTTGAATTTTAAGACCCTCACCAGCATCTTCTGTGCTTTTAAAAGAATGGTGCCGGAGCTGATACAAATTCATGCACATATCTCTCAAAGAATTATCTACTCTATAAAATCAATAATGCATACTCAATAAAATAATATTAACTGCATAAAATAGATTGGATCCATTTTCTACGGGACTTTTAGCAATGTTGCGACATAACTGGTCATTACATTCAATTGTATGAACTAACTGATTTATGGGCCCAAACTCTGTGCAATAAAATATGCTGGCATTGCCAACACTGCACACCTCTAGAGAAGAAGCCCAGCAGACAGTGGGGCCAAGGGACGGAGCTAGACTCAAGCTAGTACCACTGAGTTCACAAGAATGGCTTCCGATTGCCCAGAGGTCCTTATTGTCTTTGTTCGGTTGTAACTTGTCTTGTTCTCTTTCAAATAATAAAGTCTGATATTCTCTATCCTGAATGCTAGTAATGAATTGCAGCCCTAATTTTGAAACATGGACTCTTAATTGAGAACGATGACAAGCTTTGTGCACACAGACTAATAGCTTTTCATATTTAATGATAAGAACTTTTGTTTTCTTTTTCTTCCCTCTCCCAAGGCAACAGTGCCAGGGTCCTACTATGAAGCTCTCCCATGCAGCCGTGGAAGTCTTGGCTCACAACATCGCACTACTGCCTTCTCAGAACATCTTTCCTCCTTCCCCTGTCCTCTCCCATCCAAGTCTTCCACATCTTTAAAACCACTTCCATGTACACTGACCTCATCCCTCCTTAGGCTAAGGAAACTTGTTGGCCCTACATCTCATTTGGTAAATATTCGTATTTGCCATTATCTTCTACTTCCATTTAATTCTTATAACTTTATTTAACATCACATTAGGCAGAATAAGCCACACTGTGGTGTGCTATCTGAATAAGAAACCCCGTATCTGAATTATGTAACCCTTCAAAAGTTTATTTTCCACTCACATAAAGCCTGATGATGATTACTTAGGGTCTCTTCATCATTTAGGGGCTCAGAGACCCAAGCTCCCTCCATCTTGGGATGCTGTCATCTCAACACCTGACCCTCAAAGATACCATGGCAAAGGAACAGAAAGCATAGAGGTACCTTTTTTAGTTCTTCAATGTTCCAGCCTGGAAGAGACACACATCACAGCCACTAACATGTAACTAGCTAGAACTAGTCACGTAACCCACCTACCAACAAGGAAGATGGGAGGTGTAGTATTTCTATATGTTCTAAAAGAACAGGAGATCTAGATATGGATGAGCCCTAGTCTTCTCTGCCACAGTGAGTTTATGTCATGTCTCTCAAACAGACTGGGAGATCAGTGATGCTAATGGCAGGTAAACTGCACTTTGGTTGTTTGTTGGTGGCCTGGCTTGTCTGACCTCTCTGGGGTTCTTAAGTGCAAGGCACTCACACACATGGTTGGGAGTCTGCCAGAGTTCCTAGAACTATGCATCATATATAATAGAATTGCCTTAGAAAGTATTTATTGATGGATTCAATCTGAAGACTGACAGGGAAAACATTATACCTGATCAAGTTATGTCTCTTCCATAGCTCTTGGCCCCATTTTCTAACTGCAGGGGGAAAAAAGTGCAGCTTGTAAGACAAATGAATGTGGCAGGGATGTCAGAATTTCTTGTGGCTGTCTCAATTGACTACATGTGAATGACACAACTCTGAAACTTCCCCCTTCACTGCTTTGTACTCTAGGACAGAATGAAATCAACAGTGATGGACAAGACCCTACTGAGGAGAAAATGAAGTGACAAAACCTGTCAAGAAACATATTTATGATATAACACAACACAACAGCACATTTCCCTGAACCACCTTAGATAGGAAGGCTCAGAGTAGAGACACTGTTATCCCCATTAACAGATGGAGAAAATGATACCTGAAAAGGTTAAGTTTCTTGGTCATAGTCAAACAGCCACCCAAGAAAAGCCAGGGAGAGTACCTGCAAGGTTGCAGGCTTAGAGCCATTCCTATTAAATTAGATGATGTTCATTCGTCACTGACAGCTTTGGGGGAAAATGGATCAATAAGCACTTCCCTTTGGGTCACTTTCCTACTGTGTCGGATTTATATCTGCAAATGTTTAAAGAGTTCCCATTTACCTGGGGTTTTATGACTTTGTTATAATTGCCAGAGCTGAGAGAAAGCTGCCTTCCGTCTGGCTTCTCCTCCTGCAGGGAGCAGTCCAAAAACCATGTCATCTCAATCATAGAACAAAAATGCTTTGAAGGAAAACAAATGCGGTGTTTTGTTTTTTTTTTTTTTTTCTCTTAAAAAGAAATTGTTGAACTGCCTGGAAAAGTCAGACAGTGACTTGCAAAAAAACCTTTCTTTTAAGTTGTCTAGCTACTGGCAGGAGAGGATGGATCACTGCAATGGATTTTCTGAGCGCCTCATCCAGGTCAGCATGAAAGATTGGAAGATTATTCCAGAGTCTCATGACACCGTGGTCAAGCAGCTTTTTCAGTACAGACTTCTCAGTCCTAAATTTGGTGACTATACTCCCATCCTTTTTATATAATAGGGAACCTATACTATGCTTACATTCATATAGATAATTATTGCTGAGGATTACTGTGCACAAAGTTGCGAAGTAACACTAGCACACTTATCTACAGCTACTTGATGAGGTAGCATTGAGTTTTTTAGATAGTTTCTCACAAACTTTTCCATTTCAAACATATATATTCATGTTAACAAATGGCGAAAATCAATAAACTTTCGTTTGCCTTTTTCTTGATTTTTCGATGGCAACATCCTTTAGCCCATACCCGACTTTCAAGTAAAGTATACAAATAAGAACGGTAAAAAGACGGGGGCAGGGGGAAGAGAAAAAAGCAGAAGAAAAGAGATGCCGTTTTACAATTTATCAAGACAGAAGTATTGACAGTTCAATTTCATAGCAAAAAAAAAAAAAAAAAAAAAAAAGGAGTGAGTGTGCTTGTTCCAGATTGTAACTCTTTCTTTGTGTAGTCCTTTTTCTCTCCTTGGAACCCCCTAGTTCAAATGCATTTTCAGTTTAAATGTGCTCACTGCTAAAAACAAAATAGCATTTGCAGTGTGTGGGAAAGGTTGCCACTAAATCAAGCAATATGGTAAGGCCATGCTGAATCTGAACAAGTAATTTATAGAATAGATAATTCTTCGGAATTATATATACATGCAACAGGGAAGTTTTAATTAACATCTATGTCATTTGCTTCACCATTTTAAAGTGTGTTTTTTGAGTGTAGTTAACACATTTTATGTAATATAACTTTCTTGACATAATTTATTTTGAAAAACTTGCCCTTCTACAGTTTACAAAAGTAAGCCTGTGTCTATCCCTGACAAATAATAAATAATTCAGAATACATAAATAATAGTACTGAGGCTGAGCCATACTACTGAGGAACTTGGACCTTCAGAGCAAAGGAGAAAATGATGGGAAGAAGAGACAAACAAAAATTAAATATCCCTTCTCTGTGCAGGCCTTCTGCTATATGCCGCACATAAAAACACAAATCTCATTGTATTGTCACAAAATCCTATGAAATTGGTACTGTCTCCGTTTGGAAATAAAAATAATAGTCAGGAGGTAGGTAGGAGTACCCAGGGGAGGAAACCCAGAGAATTTAAGAACTTGCCCCGTATTCCTCCCAATAAAACACAGGTTTAAGCACAAACTTGTAGGGTTCCAAACTCCATGGATTAGAAGGAGCTACATGGAGCTAGAAAATAAATGTATATTTTACAAATTATTCTCTGTTTTTACTATCAATGTCTTTCCTCTTTTTTCGATAACTGTTATCATTTAGGACAGATACATATGAAAACACCTTGGAAAAAGTGAGACATCATAGTAACTGTCATTGATGAAGAAGACATTTCTTATGCTTCTCCTAATTGGGACTACACTCCTTCAACATGCCAACATATAGTACACATCAAGCACCCAGCTCAGTACTAGGGATAGTGCAAAAGAAGGAAATAAACTGTTCTTAATAGGAAAGAAAATAAATCTGGGGTTTCCCTTGAATTCCAATTGATCTACAGTCTTTAGTGATATATCCAAAATTAAACTTCAGTCAAATAATATTTTTGCACACCTATCATGCACCAAGTACTGTATCATGATCTAAATGGGAAGGGGGATACCTTGGGCTTGCAAAGTTCCACAAATACAGCTACTAAAATTCAGCACCTAAGCATTGCTATTTCTACCTCCATTTTATCTGCGTGTTTGACAACACAATGACGGAAAGAAACTGCTTCAGTGCATCAAACATACGCGAAACTTCCAAGTGTCAGTACAATTTTGTTTACCAAAACACAGTCCCAGGCAGGTCTTTTCACTCCCAACAGTTCTTTACAGACGTCAGAAATCACCTCCATAGCCTGCTCCCCAGTGCATGTTAACACAAAGAACTGCCAGGAACTGCCTCTGTGTAAAGGTCCCTAGTAGAGCATAAGAAAAATCAATATTATTCCTCTCCCTCTTCCCTGAGCTCCACTCTATTATTCCCATAAACAGAAGCCCAGGCACAAATATGGGTGGAGATCTCTCTTGGGAGGGCTCAGTATTCCAGTGTTGTATGTTCTTTTTAAAGACAAATAATCAGGGGTGCTTGAGTGGCTCAGTCGGTTAAGCGTCCGACTTCAGCTTAGGCCATGATCTCATGGTTTGTGAGTTTGAGCCAGGTTCTGTGCTGACAGCTAAGAGCCTGGAGCCTGCTTCAGATTCTGTGTCTCCCTCTCTCTGCCCCTCCTCCACTCACTCTCTGTCTCTTAAAAATGAATAAACGTTAAAAAAAATTTTAAAGAGAAATAATCGGGGTACCTCTTTAGTCCTTGTGTATATCCTCCACACTCAGTCAGATCTTGAGCAGCACATGTAAAAGCTACTGTGCAAGAACCACTCTAGATTCTGCTTCTCTCTCCCCTATCCAGAAAGTGGGCTCCCACAAAAATAAACCTCATATCCAGGAAGCACTGAATTGTACCTGCCCCAACCATCCATCTGCCCCTGCCCCACCCCCACACCCCACCCCCACCGCCTCGTGCTATAGCCACATGGACCTTCACACATGTCACATTCTCTTTCATCCCAGACTTTCACACATGTCCCTTCCTCTGTTTATGATCCTCTTCTCATTCTGACCAATTAACTTCTACTTAGCCTTCAGTTCCCAACTTGTAGATGGGCCCCCACATCTGCTTGTAGCTCCCCCAAAGCACCCTGTCATTCCCCTGTAACAGCCTGGTCACACTCCACTATTGCTCACTGCTCAATTGTTGTTACATACACTCATCTGCAAGCTCAGTTGGGGGACATACTGCCTCTATCTTCTTCACTATTGTCTTCTTGGTGCCTCACATTATGCCTGCACGAAATAGGTGTTCAGTAAATATTTGTGGATTGAATGAATCTATAAATCAATTAATGTTAATTTGTTAGTTGATGTATGCTTTCTTTGACATTAAATGATAAATCCTATCAGATTGAACCCTAAACAACAACAAAACCCTAAGGTAACCAAATGAGAGATCATATAGGAAAAATATCTGCCTTCTTTCTTTTCTAGCTACCTTTCTATACCCTTGATATTGAACCTCTCTGCAGTCATTCATGGTTTTGTTTGATAAAGAGCTTTATAGACCCATTTGGCAGAACTACCCTATGATCTAGCAATTGCACTACTAGGTATCTACCCAAAGGATACAAAAATAATAATTCAAGGGTATACATGTACCCCGATGTTTATAGCAGCATTATGAACAATAGCCAAATTTTGGAAAGAGCCCAAATATCCACTGACTGACAACTGGATAAAGGAGATGTGGTATAGATATACAATAGAATATTATTCAGCCACAAAAATTGCAAATTGCAAATTGCATCCATTTGCAATGACATGGATGGAGCTAGAGAGTATTATGCTAAGTGAATAAGTCAGGCAGAGAAAGACAAATACCATATGATTTCACTCACATGTGGAATCTAAGAAACAAACAAGTAAAGGGAAAAGAGAGAGAGAGGCAAACCAAGAAACAGACTCTTAACTATAGAGAACAAACTGATGGTTATCAGAGGGAAGGCGGGGTAGGCGGATGGGTGAAATAAGTGATGGGATTAAGGAGGGCAATTGTGACAGGCACATCACAACAGATGGAGTGTTGTATGGAAGTACTGAGTCACTATCTTGTACACCTGAAACTAATATGACACTATATATTAACTAACTGGAATTTAAATTAAAACTTGGAAGGAAAAAAAAGAAACTAAAAAAAAAAAAACAAACAGAACTCAATAAATATTAGCTATCATGGCAGAGACAGATAAATAAATAAACTCATTTCAGTGGGAATAAATGACAAGAGATCCATTCTTTTTGTCTTTCTTCTACTTCTTACTAAAGTTCTAAACTCAAAAGACTCTACAGTTATACCTATTCTTGGCCTCTTATATTCTTGGACATGTATATAAAGGCACAAATAACTTGATAAAGCAATTCTCCCACTCAGGTGTTGGCCTTGTGCCAATACTTTCCTTGAGGAAAGACCATTACTTCTCAACTTAATGAAAATCTCAGCAGGATCAAGATATTTATGGGCCCCAGATTATATCTGAAGACTTTCAAATGATACTCCATACAAAGCAATTTTAATTCCTAATCAGCAAAAACAGTATTAGATAGTTCTTTGAGGATCACTATAATGCTCTTTGATCTATGTTTATGTTGTTATTTTACAGTGGACAAGTAAGCAAATGTTCTTGATTGAGTGATTGGCTTGTTGATTGATTATTCAAATGCTATAAGGTTCAAGAGAAGACCCACGTCTGAGATATTCCCCCACTAATAAGCAAATTCCAAGTAGACAGAGCATGAGAAATGAGGCAATGGGAGGGTTATGATAGATGATCCAAAAGATGTGTAATGGTAGGGAGGTGGGGAGGGAAGGAAAGCTTACCAATGATGAAAAGGAAGGGGTATCTAAAAGGGCCATGAAAAATGGTGTGATTTGAGAGCTCCATAAAAATGCCTGAGATTTAAGCAAGCAGAACATGGATAATAGCATATGATGATACAGATGAGAAAACAATAAAAGCAAAAGTTTGGTGGCAGAAAAATAGATGACTAAGAAGGTATTATGAATCATCTAGCTTGGCAAGAATACCAGATATGTGTGCAGGAGCACGTGAGTGGCTGGGTAGGGGGTGGGGCAAGGGAGTAAGAAGGGAAGAGGGAAGATTTAGCGGAAAATACAACTACAGAGTAGCAAGTAACCCATGGGCCACGACAAAGAGAAATTTATATTTTATTCAGTTTGTCCTGGCCTGGAGGGCCTACATGAACAGATCCATGTTCCATATGTGAGCTTATTGACATCATTAAAATGCTCAGTGTCTCAGTTCTCCCAACTCTAAAATGGGGAAGATGATAATACCTGCAATAAACACATTTCCCAGAAATGATTCTGAATATATATTAGGTCTTATCTAAAGCACTTTAGAATGTCTTGGTAAAATGTAACATGGAGTCCATGAGTTATATTATTATTATACTCTTAGCAAAAAGAAAAAAAGCTAGTTTTCACTGTAATATATATATTCCTCTTCTTTTCTATGATAATCAGCTAAAATTGATACATACTTATAATAGGTTTCTCTTGATTCCAAAGACTGTGAAGTAATTTTATAAACAATAGATGACTGGCGTCTCTTTAACCAACTGTTCAAGTATCCACCATTTAGCTGTGAAATGTAGCAACTCTCCAGGATCCCATGGTAGGAAATAAAATATTACCCTTTGGAACAGCATTCAGTGTCATGTGCCTCATGATCTATCACTCAATAAATATTAATTGATGATGACGAAGCAGAATCACACAGACTAGTGGGAGTTCTGCAGAACTGTTCTCTTATTTATCCCACCTCCTACCTAGACGCATCTGCCCAGAAATGCAGATTTTTTGCCTCACTCAAAGTCAATCCCCCTGGGAAACATTTTCAACCTAGCTAGATTAGAAACTAGTGAAAAAGGTCATTTTGCTGGCAAGTGTCTTGTAAACTACAAACCATCTCTTTCTGTCTCTTTCTCACTCTTGTTCTATCTGTAGCATATGTGTGTATGCACACACGTATGTACACACATCCTTTCTGCAATGCTCTGGTTTTTTTTTAATTTTTTTTTAACGTTTATTTATTTTTGAGACAGAGAGAGACAGAGCAT
>NC_064816.1:97751980-97843859 GCF_023721935.1 Panthera uncia | reverse complement strand
AGAGAGAGACAGAGCATGAACAGGGGAGGGGCAGAGAGAGGGAGACACAGAATCTAAAACAGGCTCCAGGGTCTGAGCTGTCAGCACAGAGCCCGACAATGCTCTGTTTATTCTAATGTTCTTTGGAAAGGGAGAAAAGGCCCTTAGTATGCAGTTCTTTCTGTGTGGGACAGAGGACATATGGGCCATATGAATTAAACTGACCGCAATGTGTTTGTAATATAAGACAGTAAAGTACATTTCTTTTGGAGTGTAATCTGTGTTAGGTCATCTCGGCTGAATCACTGACTTATAGCAAGAGGAGCTGAGTGGAGGGGTAGGAGGTGCAATGAGGTAGACATTCGCCTGGTGAAACAGAATGTCATGAAATTGGAAACCTTGACATGCAGGCTTACAGAGTGCCTGTCTGGATCACAGCTGACAGTGTAAAGCACCAAAGAGATGGTAGGACCTACCTACCAGACACGTATGCCCTACAGCTTTCAAATATCCACACTTTTGACGTGAACAGCAAAGAGGGAAGGGATGTTTTATATACCATCCTGAGGAAGTACGGGAGACAGGTTTCTCTCCTGGTTTAACCATTTTCCAATAGGTGGGCAAAAACCCAAAGCTTGTCCACCAAGGTAGGAAGCCTAAGATAGAATCGCAAGTCTGCTACTTACTGCGTAACCTTAGGGATGTTACTGGACCTCTCCGAGTCATTCTTAGAAATAAGGAAACAATAATTAACTTACCCATTTTATGAATATTAAATGCTTAATAAATGCTCGAAGAGGATGAGTAACTAACAGAGAATCAATGCTTTTATCTTCAGTCTAGTAATATAAGAAACTGAAGGGACTGAGAACAGGCAGGATGTGGAGAGTTACAGGTTGAATTGTGTACCCCCAAAATTCGTATGTTGAAGTTCTAACCTTCAGTATCTCTGACTGTGACTTTATGTGGAAATGAGGTTTTTAATAGATGTAATTTATTGCAATCAAGTCACTAGACTGTGCCCTGACTGGCGTCCTTACAAAAAAGAGAAATTTGGACACAGAGATACACACACAGGGAAAGCTTTGTAAAGAGACATGGGGAGAAGATAGCCATCCACAAGCCAACAAGAGAGACCTGAAACAGATTCTCCCTCACAGCCCTGAGAAATGACCAATGCTGCCAACACCTTTGTCTCAGTCTTCTATCTCCAGAATGGTGAGACAATAAATTTCTGCTATTGATGTCATCCAGTATGTGGTACTATGTTATGGAAGCCCTAGGAAACGAATACACGGAGCAAGGCAAGTCTGGAAAACCACATAGCATACCTAGTTCTCTGCAAAATCTTTAATGGTGAGCTCAAAGGAAATTCAAGGGGCTCAAATGATGCCTACCTTTCTCATCCTATCTCCCACCATGCCTCCAAATGTTCCTTGTCCCCTAAACATAATGAAATGTCTGGAGCTACCCAAAGGTATATAATCCCTTACTTGAAACCTTTAGGGCCAGATATGTTTTCAAATTCAGAAATTTTTGTTTTTTATAAAAGTATTATAGTACATGTACCATATATTATGTAAAACTCCTGGTAGGGTATGATAATACACCCTATAATTGACACATTAATATTTCTGCAAATAAACATGTGAATACTACCACTAAGAGGAATAAACAGAAACTACATGTAACCTCACATCATTTTAGGTCAAAAGTTGCTGAACGAATTAAGAAAAACCTTCATGTTTCAAAGCTTTTGAGATTTCAAAATTTCAGATAAGTGCCTAAGAACCCATAGATCATTCTAATCCTCTCATCCCTATATATTCTGTTTCCTTCGCCTAGACTAAGTCTCTGAGTATTCCTATATGTGTTAGTATTCCATTCACCTGTAAAATTCCTATACCATGATTATCAGTCAGTTCAAAAAGCACCAATTGAAAAAATCTTCCCTCATTAGTTAGGTAGTTGGGCACTTTCCCTACCTTCTTCCACGGTATCTTCTAATGCATATATTTATTTGAATAATTCTCAAATTGACTGTGTACACATCCAAAAAGAACACCTTTTTCTGGGTCCTTAGGGAAAATGAAAGTCAATATTATACATGTTAATGTATCACTAAGGACTACTTACTAGTAAAATACCAAGTGTGCCAGACGTTTCTAACACCTAGCATTTGCCAAAGAAAATGAGTGTTTCTGAGCACCTACTTCTAAGTCATTCAGTTCTCTGCTAAGTAATCTGGTTGCTATGAAATGTTGGTCCTCCTCTATACACATGCAAGCAAATAGATGGGATTTTGAATTTGGAAGACAAACACTTTATTACCAGCACATTATCAGCACTATAAACTGGATGTAGTTTGCATTTGTTACAATTAGTAAAAAAAATTACTATTAATTTAACTTCTTCATCATCAATTTACTTTGAGTTATTTGGTTAATACTATAGCAGGATGAAATGTGTATTTGCATCAAAGTTATTTTAGCCTATAGTTTTACATTACTAGACTAGACAATTATTTCAAATATAAGCCATGTATGTATCACTAGTTCTAAAATAAATTCATCATACTCACCTTCTCAAATTTCCTGCCACTGAAAGAGGGAAAAGGGTGAAACAAGTGAGCCATAGAGCCTTCAGCCCCTCCTATGTGGACTGTGTTCAAAACGTTTGAGAACCACTACCTTAAAGTAAATTACTATATTTTTATTTAACCTCTGTAGCCTTGCTACTATCCATGTAGTAGCAATGAATTCAACAGATGAATGCTTTACGAATGGAAAAGAGTCACAAAAAAATGTACAGAATTTGGCTCACCACCTTCTCTAGGTATTGCAATGATACACTGGGTAAAGATTATTGCATGGTTCTTTGAGCTTCTTAAAATATAGAGGAAATTGCAATGTTCTCTTAACTTCTCTTTAATGTTGTATTTGGAGAAGAGCCACAGCAATCCCTCTGGTTCCTTCCTGTCATCTCCTTCAGAAGAGCCAACTCATTTGGGCACTCAGGGGGCTAGTTTGGCATCTGTCAAGCTCTGGATTATGCATCTTGAGCCCTGGCATCTGCAGCTGTAGAGAGACTCATCTCTAGTGTCTGCCCTGGCTGGATTCCAAGAGCCAGAGCTGCCGGGGCAGGGTCGCCCAGTCCTGAGCTGTCAGAACCTCCTGGTGGCTACTTTCTTTCAGTCAACCTTGATAAAAGGAAATATGCCTTCAATTCAGTCCCCTGGCCCGTGTCTTATTGAAGCTGCCTGCACTAGGACTGAAATTGTGCCAGAATCTTCAGCGGGATCTACAAACCTGCTGCGTGAGGATTTGAAGCTAAGAATCTAATTCAACACTAGAACAGAAATAACTGGTATTAGCTGTATTATGTTGGTGCCAGTGGCATAGAGCCCACCATTTCTCTAGGGCCAGAGGGTTAGGGTGCAAATAGGAAGTCTATTCCCAAATCCTTTGGCTACAATGTGCAGCTTCCTCCTTTGTTCTACTATTGGGCTGCTCATCTCCAGTCTTCACAGAATGAAGGAGACATTTCAAGGTCTCTAGCTGAATTAGGGATTGGTCTACATTGTACACAATGGCCTCATACTTGGGAGAAGGGCAGGGTGCCAGACACCATTGGACCCAAGGCCACTTGCAGCAAAAAATCTGAACTCAAAGGCAAAGACAATATTCATAGGCAGTACAATTTCCACACTTAGGAAGGAAATGCAAAATTGTGGTTGGCAGCATCTAACAGAAGACTTACAGTCTCTACAGAAAAGGAGATAAACTCTTCAGGAATTAACCCAGAAAGTAACCAACACAAAGCCTGGTAATATAGCAAGGATTCATAAAGGAGGTATTCATAATACCCCATTTTGCCTGTTATCATTAGTGGTTAGAATGCTTTTTTAATGTTACACACAATGCATCATTTCTTTAGAAAACTTGTCTGTAATTGTAATTCAAGTCTAATTCTTTTTGGATTCTAGTTAAAAACAAGCTCTATTGTTCTACTTAAAGTAAGATTTGTTTACAAAGTTGAGAACATCTATTGCAGCCTCTCCTTTATTGATCCAAGGTCAAAGAAACAAAGATCAGATTGGTACCACATACTACAGGTATTTCCCAAGATCCCATGACAAAATAAATGGAACCCTCCAATGAAAGGGTTCAGAAGTTCAAACTTAAATGATTTAGAGCCAAATGGCAAGTGTTTATTGAGAGAGACTATAGCACCAGCTAAAAGTAACAAATACCTTAAATTTATACTATTTCCTCATTTTGACTCTACAAAAGAATTTTTAAGTAAATATTAATGGCATATATATATACATATATATATATAAATACATACACACAGAACATAAAATATAAATATCTTTTGAAGTTATATATCCCTGTATTTTAGCAAATATATATAATTCCCCCCCAAAAGGAGCAAGCTTTCTATACTTTTGTTGCCATACTTCTTATTCTACCTAAAAATGAAATGCAACATTTCTTCAATCATCAAAATTCAAAAACTTTCCTTGTGACCCTATGTTTTTAATGAGGCTAATGCTAGAATCGTATGTACACAGTATTTGAAAAAAAAAGTTCCTGGAGTCAAGTCACAATTGTACTACAGACAAATGTCTCAACATCTCTGAGGCTCACTTTTGCCATCTGTAGAGATGAGGATAAATAAGAATTACCTCCCAGAGTGGTTGTGAGAATTATATGAAAAAAATGCTTGGGAAATCATTTCATTTAATATTTGTGTACATTGATAAACATTAGGAATTACTAATAAGACTACAATTAGATTTGTCATTATAGTCATTTCAGGGTCAGAAATAGGTAAAATGTCAAGTTTATGATTCTTGCCTCCCCAGCACCTCCCCTTCTGTCACACCTGGATTTTAGCCTCACTTGGTCCTCAGTTGGGCTCCCTTTTTTTATTAACAACTTTCCCAGAGTATGAGGGAGAATTGTGTCTGACACATAAGCTTGTCAGGATTGGCACCTAAACCTTAAAGTTTAGGATGAGCTCTGAGCTAGTGACTCTGAAACAGTAAACATCTAAATAAACTCTTCAGTGCAACATTTGTAGCTAAGGATTGTTCACAGACTCTTTTCTGTTGAAGTTTTAAAAAGCCATTATTAAGCAGATGCTTTAGGAAAAAATAATCACCGCTAATTCTCAGCTACATGATAAAACGTTGTCACCCATACTTCCTGTTGCTCACTATACAAAGGGATTGATGAGACATCCTTATGCTGGTTTTGCTTTTGTTGGAACATGTGTGAACTATTTCACTGGTGCTAGTGAGGCTCATGCTTACAAACATCAAAAACAGCACAGGTCATACTGAGGTTGCATGGGACAGCCAACATCCCCCTCCGCTTTCACTATTCTCTTCTCATTCAGATACAGCACTAGCTTCTGCCCACAGCAGACCCTTGCAAGCTCCCTTGCTGGTCCCACACACAGAAACAGGAGGGAGAATGCAGTAAAGAGGGAGAATCAGACTCACCAACAGGTTCCTCAAGGTAACTGTGATTACTCTAGACCCTGGGCAAATGAAGATGTTTATCAACAGAGACAGAAAAAGAGAAAGAAAAGAAGAAAGAAAAGACACTCTACATATCATGATATTACTCTTTATAACAAGGCACAAGTCGATACTATCCTTGGAGAATGAATGTGCTACTCCAAAACAAGGTGTTTATCCTAGACACCACAATATATTTACTAATTTAGAATTAAGCTACTTGAATTATACAAAATGCCTTCCAAAATTAATTCTACCTTGCAATATTAAATGAGCATGACTTGGATTTTTCAATAACCCTGTGGAATCAACATTCTAATTTTTAAATAATATATATAAGTTTTGTGGTTCATCTCAGACTAGTAAACAGTAGACTTAGCAGTCATACACTAATGATTATATCATTTAATGAAGTTATCAAAATTATGCAAAATGTTGGAATTTTTGTTTCATGGTGTTTCATGCCTCCTTTAAATAAATCTTATCATTTAAAAGGAGGAAATATCCACAAATATGGAGTTATTTTTACAAATATCACTTGTTGGGATTGTGTTGCAAGAAACTGTGTTCCAAGAATCAGCTTTCCATTTTGCCAGGAAATTCAGTCCCATTTTCTCTGATGTCCTCCTCAAACGACTCAAACGACTCCTCAAACGACTATGGGTATGTTATTAACAGCCTCAGATTGATTCCTCTCCTTTTAAAATACCCTGACTTGTACCTTCCATGGAGTCTTGAGGATAATGAAAAGCCTATAAATCACTGTACTTTGTATTCATTTGTGCAACACACATAGAGCACATGGGACCAGACACTGGGGTTATAAAGAGAAATAGATGGAGCCTCTGGCCTCCAGAATTCACATTCTAGACATTAGACATTTAGAAGGAAAATACTGAGCAAATTTGAGATCTCATAAGTGAAGGGCAATTTCTTTTGGTCTGGCTCACACTCTACCCACAATTCTCTCTCTCTACGTTGAGCTAAGAAGGGAGTCTTTGGCAATAAGTAAAGCCCTCACAGAATGAACGCTTATTGCAAGACTGAATGTGTGCGTTCCCTCAAAATTCATATGTTGAAATCTAAACCCCCAATGCGATAGTATTTGGAAGTAGGGCCTTTGGGAAATGATTAAGCCATGAGGGTGGAGCCCTCATGAATGGGATTAGTGTCCTTATAAAAGACAACCCAGAGAGCTCCCTCACCTCTTCCACCTTCTGAGGACACAGGAGAGGACAGCCATTTATGATCCAGGAAGTGGACTGCCTCTAGACCCAGAACCTGCCAGGGTCTTGGTCTTGGACTTCCCAGCCTCGAGAACAATAAAAAATAACTTCTTCTTGTTTATAAGTCACCCAATCTCAAGTATCCATCATATCCATCACAGCAGCTAGAAGAGAATAAGACATTCATACCATGTGGTGGACACTGTTTAAAGCATTTTGCAGACATTTATAACAGATATTTTCTTCATTTAATTCTGACAATTATCCTACGAGGGAATAATGTTACTGTCATTTCTATTTCACAGGTGAGAAAAGCAAACCTTAGAGAGGTAATTTAACACAGCCAATGCCATACAATTAATGAAGCAATCAGAATGCTAACCTAAATCAGATGGCAAAGAACCGCTAACTCCACATATTCTTAGCAATCTAAGTTTGTTAGCCAAAAACATCTAGATTTTCTCTTGGGTTGAAATACACCTGTAAATATGCAAATACGCATCTAATTGTGATTTTGTTTCACAGTAGGCAACTGAATATATAACAGAAAAATAAAAGCTAAGTCACAATTATCTGAGTATTGTTTCACTGCAAAAAAATATATATCAACCACAATTTAGTAATAATAAACTGGGAACTGTCTAGAGTCAAAATCAGAAACACTGGATGACCACCAGGCACCAGGAATATGAGATCCACTTAAATCAGCTTGGCAAAGCTTAAGGATTCTTTTCAAAGGGTGTTCCTGATTTCATCATTAATCAGCTTATTCCCCCTTTTCCCTATTGACTGGCCATCTACTTCAATAGAATACTCTGGCTGTTTTCAGAGCTTTCTCATTCAGCCTTTAAATTAGCTAACTTCCCAGCCACAAGGCAGGTAGCAATTTATGCCAAACAAATCATGAGGCAGAAGGCACTGAGGAAAGGCTGCTTATTTTCCTTCTGCTCTCTTGTGAGGGGCGGGGGGTTGGGGGGAGTGTGACAAATGTTTGTGGGTTGGTAAACTGTACTAATTTACAAGCCTGCTGTTATCTTTCTAATGTAACACTCCCTAGAGGAGCTCTGAGGAATGATCTAGTTGAAGCTTTCAGCTTCAATCAATAAACTTGGAAGATTATGAAACATGGGCTCCTATTTAATATAGTAAAATCCTGCTTTTATGCCATTGGGGGAAGGATTAATGTTATAAGTGATTTTGAAGTATAAGTTAAAGAAATTAAAACATAAATTAATATATTGCTTGCCGAGCTTTATGACCAAAATAATAGTAATAACCAACATTTGTATGGCTCATTACAGCTCAAGATATCCACTAGGATGCCTTGAAGGCATCTTAAAATCATCACCATCATCATCACAGCTACCATTCATTGACCATCAGGCACAGCTCTAAGTGCTTTGCATGTGCTTTACTCATGATCTCTCCCTTCACCTTCAAACTCTTTGTCCTTGTAGTGTTCCATATCTTAGTGAATGAATCACCATCTATTTGATTATGTGAGTCAGAAATAAGAGTCATCCAGATACCACACTCCCCACACCCTCCAAATATAACCCATAACCAAATCTAATCAATTCCATCCCCTAAATCTATTTTGAATACTCAGCATCGTTCTAGTCTACCACAACCACCTTAACCCATCGTCCCTCATCTCAGTTGTTCCAATAGCTTCTCAACAGGCTTTCTGGCATCCTCTGCCCTCCCACACTCCCCATTCATCTTCCCAGAGTGAGCATTGGAAATGCAAATCTGGTCATGTCACACACACCTGCCCATGCATTTAACACCCTTCAGGGATTAGGCCCTGAACCATCACATGGAAGCTGCTCCCTAGCACCACCTTATTCCCTGAACTTCGTCCTCCAGCTACCCCAGCATTTGTTCACATCCTACAATTGTATCCTGTACCCTCTGCCACATCGTTCCCTACTCCTTCTGCCTGGAGTGCTAGCACCAGCATCTCCTTGCTTAGTTAATGCCAGTTTATTCATCAACTCTCATCTCAAACATTCTCCCCTTGAACAAAACTTTCCTGACTCTCCTCAGACTCCCCTCTCCTCACTCAATTTAAATTTCTTTGTTATATGCCCTTAGAGGATCATGTTCAATTTCCTTACTGTCTGTTCCAAGACAGCAGGGATGGTGTCTCATTAAAGTACCTTCACTTCTTAGACCAGTAATTGAGCAGCAGAAGGTAGGTACTCATTAGTTAAATAATTTAATATGCGTGCAAATTATACTCCAAAAACCTTTTTCTATTTAATCTTCCCAAGAGCCCTAGAGAAGAAATATTAATTAATGTTATCCCCATTTTATAAAGGAGGTGATGAAGACTCAGAAAAGCCAACTCTCTTGCCCTAGGTCTCAGGCCACTGGATGATGCAGCCAAAGCTCAAACTTGTGTCTTTTGACTCTCTGGTCCTCCCCAAACACTTTGCTACCTTCCAAATAAGAAATTACGTTATATGTTTTCACTGGTCAGCATAATGGACTGTGTTGAAGATTGATCCAGGCAAAAAAAGAGAATATAACAATTATCATGATAGCTGCACAACTCAGCAAATTGCTAAAAATATTGAATTGTCCACTAAAGTAGGTGAAGCTTATGACATGTAAATTATACTTCGATAAATTTGTCTTTGAAAATCATCATAATTCCTAAATGATATTTTGAAATTCAACCCAGAAAGTACCTCAAAAATGATGGAACACTTGAATATCTTCTCTAGAGACTAATTTAGTGTTTCTTAAAGTGTGGTCCTCACACCACATACATCAGAACTACACTGGATGCTTTAAAAGTGCAGATTCCTAGACCCATTTCCAGATCTACTGGATCAAAATGGTTGGGGCTTCAGAAATTTACATTTTTAATTTGCATGGAAAGTGACTCTTATGCACATCAAAGTTTGGAAACAGTGATCTATCTGCAGCAAGACTGCTTAAAAAAAGGGAAGTGCCCTCAAGAAGACGAATCACCTGGTTAAGACCTTGTCTTAACAGAGAAACCTACCTGTTCTTTAAAGTAATTTTCGAACAAACAATGAAATTCCTGATAATTGAGAACAAAACGCCATGTGTCTTACACGGATAGATATTCAACTAACAGCTACTGAATGTTCAGCGTACGCAAAATTTTAGTGCAAGCTGAAATCCCCGGTTAGCCACATGGGAAGTCTGATAGGCACAAAAAGAGTCTGGGTTTTTATAAAAAGTTTTGTGGATGTTATCTAATAAGTATACACTGTGATATATCTCCTAGAGTGTGCTAATACGAAAAATGTGATTTAAAACTATTTTTTTTCCAATACTGCTTCTACCAGGAGCCTCCATTGAATGGTTCAAGAATTCAGTCTACAACACTGAACTCTATAAATGACTATTTTGGCAGTTCAAGTTACTCTGGAACAAATTATAGACAAACAATAAGGCCCTAGAACTGGAGAGGAGGTGGAGGCAGGCCTTCAAGGATCAGCAGGATGTCAGCACTGAAAATGAGCCCAGATCACTATAAAAGTTTCAAATATCAAGCAATTAGTGGAAGTGTGAATGGGGCTAGGAATTAGAAACAGGTAAAGGCATATATAGACAGAAGCAGGGCCTGCAGTGGCTCAGAGGCCAAGCATACTCTTGATAGGTAGGAGAATGTTGATTCTTCAGGGCAGAAAAAAACCAAAAACTTAATCCAAAATAATATACAATTACAATGTTTTTAATTTTTAATTTTCTACTATGTGTAGGGTACCATGATAGGTAATGTGCTTTACCCTTTCAAAGTTCTGTAACTAACAGGGAATTTGACCTCATGGACCCCAGAAACAGTGGCTTCTCTTGATATATTTCCTCTCCATTCATTCACTATTAATCTTGACACAAAAACATACCCCAGCAATGACTAAGAGACATTAGAAACCATGTATGAATGGTTTTAGACTCTATGATGATACTATAATTCATACTTGTCTTCCCTGTTCTGCATCCTAAGTAAATGTGATACTAAGTAAGCCTAGGCAAGTCTTGCAAACTTGACTGGCAATCCAAACCTTGAAACCTATATTGGTGGCCTCTTGAATTTTGGGATATATAATCAGTCAATTAGGTAAGTAGGGAGTTAAGTAGGTAGGTGGGTAGGTAGGTAGGTAGGTAGGTAGGTAGGTAGGTAGATAATGATATGATATGAGAATTAGAAAAAAGAAAAAAAAGAATAAAATATTGTCCTTGCCTTTAAGGAACTTGTGAATCTAATAATAGTACAGAAATCAAGACCAATGTTGCTATCCTAAAAGGCTACAATATGAGAAAAATATAGCATTCTAGAGTCTCAAAAGAGAAAAAGATTATTTTTTTAATATGAAGTTTATTGTCAAATTGGTTTCCATACAACATCCAGTGCTCATCCCAACAGGTGCCCTCCTCAATGCCCATCACCCACCCTCCCCTCCTTCCCACCCCCCCCATCAACCCTCAGTTTACTCTCAGTTTTTAAGAGTCTCTTGTTGTTTGACTCTCTCCCTCCCTACCCCTTTTTTTTTCCTTCCCCTCCCCCATGGTCTTCTGTTAAGTTTCTCAGGATGCACATAAGAATGAAAACATATGGTATCTGTCCTTCTCTGTATGACTTATTTCACCTAGCATAACACTCTCCAGTTCCATCCACATTACTACAAAAGGCCATATTTCATTCTTTCTCATTCCCAAGTATTACTCCATTGTGTATATAAACCACAATTTCTTTATCCATTCATCAGTTGATGGACATTTAGGCATTTGTACCCCAATGTTTATAGCAGCACTTTCAATAGCCAAATTATGGAAAGAAAAATATTATTTTAATACAGACAAGGCTTTGTGGAAGAAAGAGCTTCTGAAATGAGGTCGGATTGGACCTGTGCAGCTGAGCAGAAAAGATCCCAGCAAAATATACACCTGAAACAAAGGCTGGGGGCAGGAAACAAGGTTGGAGGAAAACTAACTAGTCACTTAGCTAGGAGAATTGGTGCTAGTAGAAGAGAGGAGAGTTAGAGCCAGAAAGCTGCTTAGTCAGGATCATCATGTAGACAGCATGGCAGGTTGAACTGAAGGAATGTGCATTAATAGGAAAGCACCTGAGTAACCCACTGGAGACTGTGGAGGGGGATGGTGATAAGACCAGGGCTGCTCTTCATGGAAGCTAACACAGTGATGCTGTTCAAGATGAACCAGACCTCTGACTGGCAGTAGACAGACTGGTAGGCTGTGTTCACAGTCAGGTAAGAGGTACTATGGGTCTGAACTAGTATAGTGAGATGGAAAGCAGAAAACAGATATAGAAGTATACAGATAAAGGATGTAAAGGTACATAGATACACAGATATAGAAATGTTATAGAGCGACTCCACAGAATGCTCCTTCATATTTTCCCCCTCATAGAGAACAGAAAATGCTTAAATCTGAGGTTTGGTTTGGATATACAATTTTAGGAAAAATTAAACATGGAAAACAGAAGAATGGTCTCGTGGGAAGAACAACAAGAAAACTTTGTATTAAAATTCGAGGATTTTACATCATGTCTATAAATACAGGAACTGTCAAGTGGGACTTGCACATGAAGCCACGAGATAATGTTGAACATGCATCACAGGTGAGGAAATAAACATGAAGGCTGCACAGGGGAGTAATTTAGAGTGGGTGCCAGAGCCAAAATATAAGGATTCAAATCCTAGCTCATCACTTAATGCCCATGTGACCTTCCTTTGGCAAGTGCCTTAGTTTTCTCATCTGTAAAATGGGGATAATAGTAGGACCTATTTCACAGAACTGTTGAAAGGTATTCCGGTTATCAATATATTCCTTCAAAGTTCCAAATTCAACCTTTGCTGCCTGCTCTGCACAAATTGAGATGGGCCCTTTAAATATGTCTCCTTTGCCAACTGGCATGATGCTGAGCATCATCATAAGGGACACTGGGGAGACACCGGAAGAGAAAGGGGTTTCCCTACCAGCTCCCCCTCTTCTCATTCAACAGCCTCCTGCAGCTTGCAGTCTTTCCAGTATGAGGCTCTTGTAGGGAATTAGTTTTCCAGTACCCTGTTTCTGCAGTGTGCAGTGGCCAATATCAGCCAGCACCTAGCACCCACCAGCCTCCCTGCTGCCCTAAACTAACACTTCCTTGAGCATTACTGCAGCAAGTTCTGAAGTACCACACACCCTGGTGATGTGAATAGCTTCTTCCAGCACCCCAGGGAACAGATTCCTAGCAGGTTCCACCAGTGAAGTGCCTTGGAATCTCCTCTGCTATCCTGCATGCCATGACCACACCTTCTCCATTGAGGTCTGGATCTTAATCCCAGAGTGGGAAGAACCCACTTTCAGGTTTATTTCTTCCTTGAGGGCTCTATCTCAACCTGGGCAGTAGGTGGGGGGGGGGGGGGGGTAGGCAGGTAGTGGCTGCTCCTGTATGTGTTAATCCCATAATTTTTTGAGTTCTCTTTACTTCTTACTAGCCAATGCCTCATAAATCCAATCTCTTATCATGGCTTTTAATGCTTTATATTTTACTTACACTGCTCAAATCACTGTGTAGTTTCTGTCTCCTTCTTGGACCCTGACTGATGTAGGAGGATTAATAAAATCCTATTTGTTAAGCATAAAACAATCCCTTGTACAATAAGAATTTTTAATGTGTTTATTATAACAATATTTTAATATGAAGGCCAGAAAAGAAAGGAGTAAGTATAGTTTTAGATCTAACTATATTATATAAATGTCTGCTATGACCCAGTATCCTTGGGGAAAGAAGGACTATCTGTTTTCCTTCTATTTCATTTACAGTTTTTGCCATTAAATACACTTGTATAATAAAACATATTGCCTGCCATAATAGACAAAGACCAGAAATTTACATTAAATAAGTGATACTAAAAACAAATATATAATTAAAGCATATATATTTTAGTGTTTTAATTGATGTGTATGATAGCACTGGCTAGATGATAAACTCAAGTTAACTAACATGCCCCTATTTCATAAAAAGGCATTTGTACTTAAATGGTTTCCCATACAAGATTTAAAATGTATAATACATCATGCTTTTCAATATACTTTCTTGGGACATTTTTTTAACTTTTACATCCATATGATTCTGAAAGTACTTAGGGAAGATACGATCGCGCTAATTTCTGACATAGGGAGACTGAGGCTGGAAGAGGTTAAATGCTCTCCCTATGACCCTTACAATGCTAATTAGTGATGAATGTGAGAACAGATTCCAGATCTCCCAGTTCTCAGCCAAATGCTTTTTCCCCTTTACTGTATTAACTCCTCGACAACTGTGATCAAGATTGATTCAACCTCAAATGACATCTTAAATTAACTTTTTCCCTAAAATGTGAAATATTCTAAGACAAGTTTAGATTTATGCAGCCCAACTTGATAGGTATACAACTTGGGCCTTACCCTCCAATACCCATCTCCACACCAATGTGTCCACAGCCCTTGGAAAGACCTTGAATATGTCTGTTATCACTCCCTTATCCGTGTGATGGGGGCAATGATAGATCTCAGCTTGCTGCTCTGACTTTGACCCCAGACCCTTCACACAACCCTCCTACATCTGTTTTTTTCATCTCTAAGAGGTTAGTGACCTGTCACATCAAGTATGATCTTTCTTCCTCCTCTAAACCACTATAATCCTAAAAATGCTAAGTCATTCCCAATCTTACTTTCCTCACCTACAAAATGTAGAATTGGACTGGATGTTACATTAAATCCTTAGCAGTGCTCATGTGCTTTGATTCTAATATTTGAAACATGACTCCAGAGTTTTATGACCATTTTAATGTGTCATTTGGGAAAGTGGTTCATCAGAAGCACCATGGAATTTTTAAAGAATAATGCCATCCACTATATATTCTGACTCCAAAGGCTTGAATGGGTCCAAGAATCTGTATTTTAAAATGTACCAGGGATTGCATGGCTGGGTGTGAGAATCACTGCTTCCAGGCACTCAGACTCATTGTTTTATAGTCCTATCTTGTATAGCGCAGCTCCTCAAAGCTTCCAAGAACTGATTATTTGCCATTTCATTACTCGATAACAAATTACAGTTTCTCATTTTTGCATTGTGCACATCAAAAGCCCAACTTCAGTTCAGTGGTGAAAACTGATAGCCACATTATATTATGAAATTTAGAAATGACAGATCCTTAGTGCTTGAAAGAACCAGATGACAGAAATCATATCTGTGACAGCTGACAGATTTTCCAAAGCTCTCAAAGCAAAAACCAAAAACATATGCTGAAGAGCCCAACTCAAAAACAAGCATATGAAAGGATTTAATAAGACACCTATCATGATAACAGAAGCTTAGAGTTATAGAGACTTCCTCTATAGTATTTCTCTTTGAACATTATGTTTTATGGGAGACTTCTTAGATCTAAGAGTATAAAGATCTGTATTCAAATTCTGACTTTAACTGTATGCTTGAGGACTGATACCTACTTACTTAACCTTTGGTCATATACATGTCTGAAAAATAAAGATGTCCAACTGGAAATGGTCTGCATTAAAATTAAATGATTCTGTGAAAGGTGAGGTTAAGAAATTTGATTTTGCTATAAGGATTATGGATGATGTATCAGCTAGTTCCAAAAGTTATAGGCAGTGGTATGACCACTGAGTTAAGAAAAAAGTTTCCTTTCAAAAACTCTATATCCTAGCAGCAGGTAAAATAAGCAGTCTAGACAATATTGTGCCCTTCACAAAAGAGGAAGCCTGTGTTTGGAAATAATAGCAAATGCTTATATAGCAGGCACTGTGATAAATGTTCAAAACAGCAATTTACTTAATCCTCACAACAGCCAAATAAAACAGGTACCATCTCTGAAGCAGAGAGATCAACACCTGCCCAAGGTCCCACTGCTAGGAAATGCCTGACTGGGATTCAAACTCAGGCAATTTGATCCTAAAGTCTGTGCTCTTATTGTAATATCCTGCCTCTTCCCAGTTCAACAAACTTTTAAAAATTCCCACTTAGGAATTATTTCCACATATCAGTGGGTCATCAGTTTTCCAGAGAAACCGTAAGCAATTCAAATACCTGATCCAATGTTCTTACCATTAGTGGTTGTGTAACACATGGGAATTTGATGCTGTTGGAGGGAAACATTTAAAATGCAAAAGTGACCACGGCTTACATGCATTCTACCCCAAAACTAACCTTTTTGCTATCTTTTTAAGTCTGTGTACACCCAGACTCCAAAAAGTCTTGCCTTGTTTTGCTCTACTGGGTTCCAAAATCTTGACCCTCATGGCCAGGAAGTTTCTGCCAGTGCAAATCTACACATAAAATATTGTCTAGATGCAATATTTTAACTCACAAATACATGAAAATGACAAAAAAGATTTATCCAGGATGTTAGAACCCACACTCTATTATAAAAACATTATTCATTTTATTTTACAGTTCATAGACTGCATACAAAACAAGGTGTAAAGAATATGGAGAGAGGTCCCTGCCTGTAATTCTTCCTCACAAGAGAACTAGAGATCACCTGTAACTAATGTGGCTGCAGAAGGAGTCTCTTTGCTCATCCAGTCTTCCCCTCCCCCACTAAAGTCTACGGTGATGTGGGAAGCCATGGCTAGTCAGCTGCACAGGCCCACATGCAGAAGTGTGCAACTATGGCACTGACAGGAAAAACCCCTAAAATAGACCTTTGAGGGCTGGATGGGCCTTGCTCAAACCCAGTTTTTGCTCTTCTGACCTAGTTTCCCACTGGACACAGGTACTGATTGCAGAACTTGGGAGCATCTATCTCTGTGTAGAACATGAGAGGCACTGGGAAAGTGCTATACCCACTAGCTCATTGTACCCTTATCTTTACACTGCTTGTTTTAGTAGTTCAATAGTTAACAAAACTGCAAGCAATTTAAAGCTGAATCCAAGTCTCATTCTTGCTAATCTTTAAACCCAGACAGGCCCTTGTGGGCTGGCATAGCTCAGCTGGGATCTCTGCTGTTTGCATCAGGCCCCTTATTACCAAGTCTTTGTCTTTGCCTGGGCACTTGATTAAAGTACAGTCCTGGAGCACTGGATGTTTTCTGTGAACCTGGGGAGGGCTGTATAAGACTGCCTCAGCTGGAGGTCTCCCGAGCATTCCGTCTGAGCTGTCTCAGCTGGAAGGAGCATTCTTATGCTCAACTTGTTCTCTTTTGTAGTGGTAATGGGAGGGGTTTTTAAGCCCTTTTCTTAAGAATGGTCTCTTCCTGCTTGATGTAGAACTGAAAAAGGATCCTCCACTGGCACAGCTCAAAGATACTTCCTGTCAAACACCATTAATCACCCAGTCACCTGTAGTGGGGGTTCCCACTAGCATTACTGCTTCATCTCAACCTGCTGATCTGAGGTTTACAATATGTAGAACCTGTTGCCTAAATCCAAGTTGCTGGAGTACCAACTGCCAAACATTATACTCTCATGTTAAACAAAATATATACCACCTAACCAGAACTGAAATTTCCGAATTCTCAATAAAGCCACTTATGTCCATACATTGTCTACCCAACTCAAACCTAGACTCTATTTGTTCATACCAAATTGACTGACATCACATTTTTCCCTTCCCTAAGTCTAAAATCTCAACCCTTTATCTAATTAAGCTCTGAGAACAACTTGGAGCTATATCACATTGGCATCTCCGCTAGGACTTTACATATAACAGCTCCTCAAAATAGTGTGATCCCTGACCGCTGGCAATACTGAAGTTCATAACACACGGTTTTCAGTATTTTTAAATGCAAAATCCCATGGTGCTCTAATTCCCCAGTAGAACTGAAAAAGAGGAAAATGAGACACAATTTTCAATATGGAAACAACTTTCCACAAATGGGAATTTCAAAAACAGTCAATCTCATCCTTAAATTCCTTTTGGTTTGCAAATGTTATTAACCTCACCCAAGGCTGTGTCCATATGATGGATAGAAACATTTTTTAAAGTGAGGGAAAGGAAACAGGGGGATTGATAGACCAGATGTCATTAAGTTACTCTAAATATCCAATTTCAGCCTTAACAAAATCCATCAACTGTATTTTTTCTCACTAAAATTAAAGCATTCAGCCATGATTTGACCAATTTTCCCTTCTGATTTGGCTCTTCTGCTTGATACCTTATTAGTTAGTGGTAGGATCTGGTTGACAGGTGTGATAATGAAAGTTAAATGTTCAGCAAACCCCAGGGATACCACTTTCAAACTGAAGTTGATGTCCATGTAAATAAGTTACTTGTAATAATAACAACTTGCATATGTACTGTGCTTCGTGGTTTAAAAAGCTTTTCCAAGTATATTAGCTTATTTGATACAATATATTCTTACAAAATAATCAGAGAAGGAATGATTATCTCATACAGAAGAGAAAACATCAGTTGTAATATTAGCGCCATAAAGAAACATGTTAAATCTTTTCTTATTTACATACCTTCTTTATATTTATTACCAGAGGTGATGATCATTAAAGAGATTTATCTGAGTGCGGTATGTGCCACTGTCAGACATTGTTGTAGGACAAGAGTTTTCAAGGTTTAGCATGCATAATAATCACCAAAAGGGCTTGAGATTGCCAAAGTTTATGAGTCAGTAGGTCAAGGGCAGGAGGAGGAGGAGTTGCATATCTAACACGTTCTCAGACAACGTTAATTTAAAGGGTCTGTGGACCACTCTTTGAGAACCATTTGTCAGACACTCAAGACACAATTCTCTTCTTTCCCCCACTGGCCCCAGATGAAAACTTGAGTAGGTCCCAAGGCATTCCTGCTCACAGTTGTGTTCTCCTAAATTACAAATACTCTAAATTATAAACATAATTATAAACATAATCTCAATTCAGAAAGTGGAATGTCTACTTTATGCTAGTAATCAAAACTCTGACTTAATTGCATGTCAAAACTCCTCCCTTCTTTCTCTTCAGGCTTTCTCAGGCTGATAGACATCAGAGTAGCAAAGAGGGACCTGACTGGCTTCTGATTTCTCTCCTTCCTCTTCCCCACATAGACCAGCTCCTCTGTGGTTGGTGGAGAGGATCTTGTAGAGGTAGAAAAAAGAAAGATAACACGTAAAGAAAGACCTTACATGAACTGGTTCTGTTGTAATGACCTTCACACACTCTCACTCAGGCATTTTGAAATTGACTCTCCCATGAGTGCTTTAGTGGGTTAATTGAGAATGTCAACATTGCAAGTCATGTGCTATATCTCTATTCTAATTAGCTGCCACCTACTCCTCCCTCAGCCCCTAGAAATCTAATGTTCACCCTTTAAGTTCCTGCCACAGGGTCTCTGTCCCTTCGGAAGGCACTATTGGATAGAACCATGACCTATGACATTAGTTCTCTCTCCTTTGTTTGGTTCACTAGAAACAC
Source organism: Panthera uncia (assembly GCF_023721935.1). NCBI lineage: Eukaryota > Metazoa > Chordata > Mammalia > Carnivora > Felidae > Panthera > Panthera uncia. The sequence continues at coordinate 97,824,727 of NC_064816.1, read as the reverse complement.
TACCACATATCTTGCCCCAACAAATTCCAGGAATATACACCAATGGTATGGTGGCCACTTCTATGCTGCTGCCACAAGCCTCTTTACCATTCTCATGTATGTGTATGCCCTCATCCTCTAGGTCTTTTCCCAACTGCAAGGAACACATTTCAGGGTCTCCAAGGGGACTCATGGAAATCTCCCTCACAAAGCTTGAGACAAAGGAAGTAATACACATGCCCATTCCTTAGAGTAAGGGCAGGGGTACAGATTCACGATTCACTGTCCCTCTCTTCAATTACATCTCTTCACAAATCTTGCCTTCTCTTCCTTCCCCTTAGCCCTTTATATTTTCAGCATGTGAAAAGGTTAGAAAAGTGTGGAATTGGCTCTTGATCATTTCTTCTATGAATTGACCTATGTGAAACCAGTTTTGAAATTTCTCATCCATTAAATCATAGGTGTACTGGTTAAGTTTACATTTCAACTCGGCTAGACTAAAATGTCCACTTATTTAATCAAAAAACTATCTCAAAAAAAAAAACTATCTCAGTGTGGCTGTGAAGGCATTTTTTAGTTTCCTGAAAAGGAAGAGATTCTGTTTCGAGACTGCCTCAGGACTCAAGACTGCAACATTAACTTTTGCAGGAGTTTCCAGCCTGTTAGCCTATCCTACAAACTCCAGACTTGCAAGCCCCCACAATCGTGTGAGCTAATTCCTTAAAATAAATATCTGTAAATCAATCTCTAGCTAGATAGATAGTATACAGAGATAGCTAGCTAGCTGTGGGATTTGAACAAGACTTTCTCACTCTAACGATCATGTTCTCACCACCATAGAGTATTACCACATGCCTATAAAGGCTGAATCCCTACAGCAGTTGTAACTCGTAAGTAGATTCACCCATGAAATCATATATCTAGAACAAGAACAGTTAACTCAGTAATTTTAGGTAGAGATAATTTTATCAACTTGATTGAACCAGTTTGTTGTCACTTGACAAAAATATACCATTCAGATGACTGACTACATTTTGCTTATATTGTCAAGGTATTTGGTGAGGAAATATATTTGTAATAATAGTAAAAAATTTTTTTTAAATTAATTTTCTGAAATCCTTATTCTGAGTGATCTTCATTCTATGCACATTATTGTTAAACATCTATAGAAAAGGTATTATTAGCTTCATTTAACAAATAAGAAAGGGAGGCTTACAGATGTCAAATAAGGTTGCACAATGAATAAGTTTAAATCCTAGCTACATCAGCAGTAAAACTAAAAAATACTACTTACCTCACAGTTTGACATGAAGAATAATATGTGAATAATATATGTAAAAGTGCTTATCACAATTTTAACACATTCTATGTATTCAATAAATATTAGGCCCTTCTCCTTTGCAGAAATAAATATCTACCTAAAGAAATTATACTTACCTGCCTAAAAATTTTATTTTGCTATTAAAATTCAAGAAGGAATTAGAAAAAAAAGTGTGCCAACATGTACCTCTTGTGAGCCTGCTAAGCACCTGATTCTCAGCTATGGCCTCTGATATTAGACACAGTAATAAAAAATCTAGGATATAGAAGTATGGCCCTTCCTAATAGAAAAATAGTTTTAAAAATCAACTAACTGCTCCCTATGTTTTCCTTCACTTTACTTTTGCATTCTTACCCTTATATAAGCAAACAAAATTAGGACAAAATGTCCCATTCTATGGATCTCATCCAGAACTACCCCCATGTTGTCCGTGATGCTTCAGACTTGTAGAAAATTCTCTCATCTTAAAAGAGAGAGAGGGGCACCTGGGTGGCTCAGTTGGTTGAACATCTGACTTCAGCTCAGGTCATGATCTCATGGTCCATGAGTTAGAGCCCCGTGTCGGGCTCTGTGCTGACAGCTCAGAGCCTGGAGCCTGTTTCAGATTCTGTGTGTCCTTCTGTCTCTGACCCTCCCCCGTTCATGCTCTGTCTCTCTCTGTCTCAAAAATAAATAAATGTTAAAAAAAATTTTTTTAAAAAGAGAGAGAAAACAAGAGCTCACTTGCGCACACACACACACACACACACACACACACAAAGCTGTCATCTAACTAGAAGTGGCTTCTTCCAGAAGTTTTTTCCTAAGCCAAAATGTAGGCCTTGACCTCCCTAGAAAGTTTCCTTGACCATATTATCTTTCTGATTGCATGTATATGAGCATTTTATTATGTTGCTGACATCAGTGAGCAGAAAATAGGCAATTAATTTTCCTCTAATCCCAAAAGTGGACACTTACCCCAGGTCAAGGTGGGAAAATATATTGTGGTCATATAACAATGAAGTTTATACTACTCTCCAGGTTTCTGCTCAAGGTAAATTAGCCTGAACTGTTCCTTCATTCTATCAGGACAAAATGTTCTTTCTTCACATGGTACAGACAAATATTTCAGAATATAAGTTCCTCGAACAGCAAGCAGTAAGCAAAGTCAAAGCACAAAGCAGCCTGATCATTCATCATTTACTAACCGGCTATCTTTTACACCAGCAAAGTACCGGGTTTGAACCCTACCTTTCATTGAGCAGTGCTGAAATAGCCAGAGTTATAGGGTTAAAATTGCAAGTGATTTGAAACATACTTTCTTCCTTGGCTGGTACAGAAGGCTCAAAAGGATATATCCCTCCAAGTAAGTTAACTGCTGCCCCCTATTAAAGACATAAAAAATCCCACAATATAACCCTAGCCATGACTAAAGCCTTCTAGTTCAAAGAGTCACAACCCCTTAATCACAAATTTGCCCTGCCTCACAAAGACAGTTAAGACAATGGTGGGTCACATGTTGACCCAAGATAAGATTCTGAGAGGTCATGGATAAAATAGGAAAGTTTATTTTTTGAAAACTAACTTCCCGAGCTCATTAGTTCTGATAGATTATATTTTAGAAGAGTATAAAGAAAAGGCCTTTCCTTCTTTTTTCTTTCTGTCTCTTTCACTTAGAACACTCTGGATACAAGGGAAATAATCAATAAATAGAGCTTCCAGCCAAACTTAAGGGGATGAACTGGTAAATGCTAAGCCTTGGAGCATTAAGAAGTCTCATTGTGCAGTTTCAGAACAATTTCCATGTCATTAGCTCTAACTGTTCCCTCCACCAATGGGACCGACTGTCAGAAACAACATCAGCATTGTTTTACTTTCCACTCTCAGCCATGATAACAACAACAACAATATAACAATAATGATGATGATGCCACATTCCATATGTGTGACATATTCAAGAATACGGAGTTTATTTATATACCAGTTGATTAAACTCCATGAAGGCAGGAATCATGAGTGTCTTATTCATTGTCATGTTTGCCAAAGCCTGTCAAAATGCCTGATTGGTAAATATTTGTTGAATAGACAAATTAAATATCTCATTGGATTCTCAGAAAACAATGTCCCCCAAGTAAATTATTAGTTCCATTTTACATAGGATAAAACTGAGATTCAGGAAGTAAGCAGTGTGCCCAAGGTGTACACATAGTGGCTGAGTCAGAAGACAAACTGATTTAGTATTCCAATTCCAAATTTAGAATTCATTCCCCTACAAGTGCTGCCAAACTTGATGAGAGCTACATCGTGGATAAGGCAAGTAATAAGATTAGCATAGTCAAAGTGTAGGAGCAACTATGCCTTTGAAAAGAATGGCAAAAGAAAAAAATTTTTAAACTCTAAGGTCAGATCACAATAAAAGTGTAGTGAGGAGTCAAGTTCAAGAGATTGGTCATTATTAATCAAATTATAGATCAGCCCCAATAGCCACATATTTTCTTGCACTTGCACTCACGAGACCCTTTTGTAAAACATTCACAGAAAAAGATCAATACCTCTCTGGAGGTAAGTGGCATAAATTATGTCTCAACATATACACCACAGGAGTTTTACTGTGTGTTGTATACAGTAATTGCATTTTATAGATGGCTGTGGAAAGCTTCAGTCCTCATTGATTTTGATCATAAACTAAAAGGCGACAAAAAGAAAAGAACAGCACTTTATATGAAGAAGTCAGTCAGCTGAAGCTGCAAAAGAAAATGAAAATTTGGCATGCTGAATGTGATCAATTCATGTTTCTTGGAAAATGAATGTAGATATTTGAGTGCTTCCATTATGAGCTGGTGGCAAGGCTTTAACAGTACTATGAGAATCTCTGTTCATCTAATAGTCAGTGGTGGTACCTATCAGCAGGATTTAAGACGACAGGAAGCCAGCCTAAACTAGAGCTCTTTCTAGCTTGCTACATTATGGATGCCATTAGAATGGCTTATGAACCACATTAACTGAATATTTGTGTTTTTATTATTGCATTTAATGTGTCTTTGGGATTTACAATCAAAATTAAATGGAGATTGTGATGTAATCTGGGGCCATCAATATGTCACTAATACTTCTAACTTCCAGAAGCATATTTTTCAAGCATTGCTCTCTTGATTTCCTTCATTTCTTCATGCCCTTCGCAGCAAGCAATTCTGAAGGGATGTTAATGCAGCATAACAACTCTTTACCCTGTTTCAAGGCCAATTTTGCAATATGGGCAAAATGATTGGAAATGGAGTCCTGAAAATACTGAAGCCATCTGTCAGGGACTCAGTTAAGAAGATCCACACTGTTTCACAGCCAAGGATGGGGATAAATTATGCCTGGCTGGAAATGTCCAAAGCAAGTAGATTCCCATTCAAACTTATTAAGATGAATTACAAAAAATTTTTGTTATTCATTGCCCTGGTAAAAATCACACTTTTAGATGATGACAAATCATAGCTACCCTGATGAGGAAGAAGGCAAATGGTGTATATTAGCCAAATTTTTTTTTAAGTAAGTAATATCTAAAGTAGGTGTCACTAAAAGAAACCACAATATTCTGTCAAAATATCTGTGGACCTATTTACATTCATAGACACAATCCTGTGAAATGTTCCTGTGCATTTTGTAAAAATAACCCTGTTAATATTTAATCACAAACTCCAGAAGTACTTGGCTAATATTTATTCATGAAATGTATTTGGTAAAATATTAAAGAACAGGAGGGTGGGGCTGTTGTGATTAAATTATATGGCTTGGGATGTCAAGCTTTAGAATAAGTTAAACACTGTGCCTCCTTCCTCCTTTAAATATTTATTGCCATTATAAAACTATTGACATCTTACAGAGAAAACAGGAATTCTCGCATTTTTTAACACGGATTTTTATACTAGTAAATAGTGCCACTCAAAATTTTCCCACGAATGTTGGAACTGATCTGCTTCACAGGAAGCAAAGACCTCCCTGGTTGTTAAGTGTTGTACCACACAAATGAATCATCACTTCCACATTCCCTCACTACACAAGGCTGAGTGAGAAGGAAATACAGTGCTCTTTCTATGAAGTACTAAGTAGACAGTTTGGTTGCAAAGTTGCAACTGGTGAGTTAAATGTGTTGGGAAAACAGCCCGTGCCATATGTGAGGACAATTTCTGTACTAATCCAAGTACTGCTGATGGATTCTTTTAGTTTCCCTCCATTTCTTTTTTTTTTTTTTCATTTAGACTTAATCTGAAGTACTGCCAAAGTGAGTTGGTTAATTTTTCTCTAGGTATCATTCATAAAAGCCCTTTTTATTAACAGAAAAGTAGTTAGATATACTGTTTGAAGAATTATAAAAGTTGAATGTCCAAATCAGAAGCTTACCTAGAGAAAGATGTTCCAAAGAGTAAGATTAGGTCATTAGGCAACCCAGAAGGAACCTCCCTCTCAAGGCAGGGTTGTGCATTTCTGGCTTTACCAATGATGATGTAATAGGACTTGAGGGTGGGAGGAACCAAGATGCAGATTCAGAGGATCAATGTGGAATTTGGCTTAATTAAGGGCCAAATCACCCTGAACTAGATGTCAAGTCAAAATAGGATCCAGCAAAGCTATTGAGATGCAAAGAAATCCTCCCCATCCAACCACTGATATATGATTTATAAACTGATAGATCATATTATGGTAGTACATAAATATTTAGTATGTAATATTATATTTATAAGATAGCATAGTATGGTACAGTGGAAAGGAAGGAAAAGAAGAAGTACCTACTATAAGCTAATGCTTTCTATGCAGTATCTTCATACATCCTATAAATTAGACATTGTTATTAAGATTAAGCAGATTAAGAACAAGGAGTGTACCAGATAAAATGATGGGTAAAAAAATTTCCCTAAACAGGTTTATAGTCCAGTGGCAGGGCCTGATAAGTACCTCGTCCCACCATGCTACAACCGATGAACTTTATAAGCCTTGTAATAGCTCTCTGTATTTTTTTTAACATATATTACTTCAAGTCACCCTCAGTATGCTACAGGTGAGGAAATTAAGGTTTGAAAATTTTAAATGAGTAAGTGTTGGAAGAAGAACTCAATACTAAACCTTCTAATATTAAACTAGGAGCTCTCTCCACTGGCCCACACTATCTCAAGATCTCACATCTCACCCCAGATGGGGAAATTATCCTACCTAAGTGAATTCCAAAATGTTATTCTCTAAGACTTCCTATTTTAGGTAAAATTACTTATTTCAAGACAAGGTGGTAAGTAAAGTTAAATGAAAAGACTTACATTTTAGGGGCACCTGGGTGGTTCAGTCAGTTAAGCATCTGACTCGCGGTTTCTTCTCTGGTCACGATCTCATGGTTCATGGGTTCAAGCGTCGGGCTCTGTGCTGACAATGTGAAGCCTGCTTGGGATTCTCTCTCTCCCTCTCTAGGCTCCTCCCATGCTTGTGCTCTCTCTCTCTCTCTCTATCTCAGCATATATGAACATTTTTAAAAATTTTGTAAAGACTTACATTTCAGGAAACTCAAATCTTCCACAGTGATTTAAGAAATACAGTATTAATTCATAAGTATTACTCTACTTATGGAGGTGGTTATAAAATGAAAGAACAAAAGAGAAACTAAGCAGTGACGTGTCTAACATCCTATTAGCCAGTGAGATGATAATTTGGAAAAGAAAAAGAAGAAAACTAGTATCGATGGGACACACACTACATGCTAGGCACTTAATGTATTCATTCAACAAATATTTATTGAGAAAATATTATATGTCAGGTACTCTGCAAGGCTCTCAGTATACAATGGCAAACAAAATAAACACAGTCCTGTTCTTATATGCATAATAATCAGACAGGGAAAACAGACATTAAATAAATAATCATCTAAATAAACAAATATGAATTATAAATCATAAGGGCTATGAAAGAGAAATAATAAAGGGCAGGTAATTTAGATAATGAGGAGGTCAGGAAAAGCTTAACTAAAAAAATTATATTTTTATATATAAAAAAGCTTAACTAAAGAAATTATATTTAAGCTGAAGTAGGAATTAATCAGATCAAGAAAAATGGGAAGGCCTGTCCAGGTACAGATAATTGTATACCAAAACTCCTGAGATAACAAAGAGCCTGACATGTACAGGAACTGCAAGATTATGGAACCAAACATTGAGAACAAAAGGGGAACAGCACAGGATGAGTCTGGAGAGGAAGTCAGGGGCTAGATCCAGTTTAGCATGCCTGTATCATCTAAATCAATTACGTGAAAGAGGTACGTCTCTATTGTGTCTGTCTTACAGATGAGGAAACAAAGATTTAGAAAAATTAACAAATTCTCTGAGTTCACACAACTAGTCAGTAGGAGAGTAGTCTTATTATAAGAATGTATCCTTTAAGAAAATGTCCCTTCCCTTCCAGATGATTTCTTCCAAGTGAGAGACTCCACTAGCAGAACAAGCCAGATATTCTCCACTCCTGCAGGAGCAACTTCATCCAATAGGTGAGTTTGGAAGGTGAAAGGGGGTGCTCAGAGCCTAGGTTTTTCTTCCTCTCTTTCTCTTCCTTAAAGAAGCACACATCTGCTCTGGTCTTCCTTGTGTTACATTAGGAGTCACACAATGCCATTCTGCTGCTTGTGGCTTAGGGCAATTCTCCCCAGTTCTACCTTTAGAATGAGGAAATCTGGGGCACCTGTGTGGCTCAGTTGGTTAAGCATCTGACTTCGGCTCGGGTCATGAACTAGTGGTTCGTGAGTTTGAGCACCACCTCAGGTTCTGTCCTGTGCTGACAGCTCAGAGCCTGGAGCCTGCTTCAGATTCTGTGTCCCCCTCTGTCTATGCCCCACCCTTGCTTGTGTGCTCTGTCTCTCTCTCTCTGTCTTTCAAAAATGAATAAACATTAAAAAAAATTTAGAATGAGGAAATTCATTTGCAAGCAGATAAAAGCCACACTTTCCAAAGTCAGTCAGAAAAAGACAGATATCCTATGTTCTCACTCAGATGTGGAATTTGAGAAACTTAACAGAAGACCATAGAGGAAGGGAAGGAAAAACAAGTTATAAACGAGAGGGAGGCAAACCATAAGAGACTCTTAAATACAGAGAACAAACTGAGGGTTGATGGGGATGGGGGAATGGGGTGGGGGCGGGGAAAATGGGAGGTGAGCATTGAGGAGGGCAGTTATTGGGATGAGCACTGGGTGTTGTATGTAAGTGATGAATCATAAGAATCTACTCCCAAAGCCAAGACTACACTGCATACACTGTATGTTAGCTAATGTGACAATAAATTATTTAAAAAATTAACAAAAGCGTACGCTTTGTAATACAAGTACAAAAAGGAAACTGATTAATATGCCATATATCTTTCCAATTTTAAGAAGCCATTAAAATTGTATACATATATTTTGAAAAAAAAAAGAAATAGAGATATTTTGGACTCATCTTTTCTGACACCTTTCAATTGGTTCAAATTCAGGTAGGGAAAGTAGTGATGTTTATGGGGACATCTTAAATACCATAATATAAGTGTATTTTTAAAATCTAAGAAGTAACTCTTTTTCTAAGCATTTTATCCTAGCAAGTCAGCTTGGAAATGGCAAACCAAGTAGGTTGAAACTGATCTTTACAACCAGCGCCAATGCCAGATAAACACCAATAATGTTTAACCTATCAAATGGTTCTGGCAGCTACTGTTCTTGTTTTTATGACATTGATTTGAGCTTATCAACCCTGGACTCCTCTCATTATCACAGAGGGTCCTAATCAATACCTGAATCCAAAATGTTCTCTTCAGAAAAATGATTTGTAGTTAATTGCCTCTTGTACACTATCTCTGGTGAATCCCATGAAATGTATTAGCCTGAAGTTGAAAAAGAGGTTTCCCTTTTTTAACATATTTAAAACACAGAAAAAAAGTTTACCAAATGGAAAGTTAAGTCTTTTAAGCCCTCCCCCGCCTCTACCCTCCAAACAAAACACTACACCTCTACTCCTATCCCACTTCTATCACCACCTAGGTCCTGAAAGGGAATTGAATCTCATGGGACCTGGAGAAGAATAGGGTAGTTCTTTGTGTCATCCTTCAGTGGAGCAAAGGCATGGACGTAATGAGAAATCCAAAGTTTCTTCTAAAGAAACTTCTGAGATCCCTATGAACAGGATGCTCTGGAGGATGAGCTGACAAGCTATAATCTAGTTTGACTTCGGTTTGAGGATTGGTCATGTCTTCTTCCCTTCAGTCAGAAGCTTAGATTTTGCAAATTGCTTAGGTGACGGTCTCTAGATCTCTGTATAGTATGAAATGACAGAGGTTAAAGGTCATTGTTGGAATTTGATTACATCTGGAATATAATTTTAAGGTTAAAAAAGTCTATTACAGAATGAACAATATTTTTGCTGGATGAAAAAAGACGAATTTTTTTATTGAGGGAAAAGAGAAAAATTACACAAACTTACATATGCCCATTTTACTTCACTGCTCTCCAAAGTGATAGTTTATTGAAGATTTTCTTTTTTTTTTACATTTATTTATTTTTGAGAGACAGAGACAGAGCACAAGTGGAGGAGAGGCAGAGAGAGAATGAGACAGAATCTGAAGCAGGCTCCAGCCTCTGAGCAGTCAGCACAGAACCCAACGCGGCACTCGAGCTCACAAGCTGTGAGATCATGACCTGAGCTAAAGTCAGACGCTCAACTGACTGAGCCACGCAGGCACCCCGAAGATTTTCTCATTTTTATTGAAGCTTAGTTCAATGAAGTTCAGGGTAAATAACCCTAAAGCAACGTATGAGCTGGTTATGTTGTGTATTGTTTAAAAAGGGGAGGGCTAATTTCATTTCGATTATTGCTTTGTTAAATTTTTTTAAAAAGATATTTTTAAAATCTCTAACTTACATTTTTCTCACTTTGTTAAAAATAAGGTTCAAATGCTTTGCAGAATTCACACACAAATCCAAAACCTATTTCTTGACAGCTGCCATCACTAAGCCCTGAGACACAGGCATTGCCATCATCCAATTTGATGGTATAAGCAAAGACAAGCTACAGCCAATAAAGCAGTCCAAATATTTCAGGTACATAAATCAAACTATTTTGTTTTACCAACCCTTAAAAACCTAATAAAATCCTGGTATGTAAGGTCCAAGATATAAAGTACTAATTTGTAATTTGCTGAGCACAGTTTGAAAACAACTGTGATTATGTGAGATCCGTGAGGCAGAGCTGTGTGTTAGTGACCTTTGTAATCCCAGCACAAAGGTACCCCAGGCAACATCATGCCTAGCACATACAGGACACAAAACAAATTTCTATGGTCCTTAAGAGAGCGTATGGAGGATTCAAGGTTTAATGAAACAGATGGCTCCGTAGACAACACAGCTCCATAGACTGTGAGAGACATTTCTGATGTCCTCTATAGTCTACTTGTTAAAAAGAGACAGTGAGAGAGAGAGAGAGAGAGAGAGAGAGAGAGAGAGAGAGAGAGAGTCACTTACTCTAATTATTGGCTATGCTTGCTTGCATAGACAAGGGTATAAACTTTGATTATTTCTAATGTATGATTAAAAAAATTAATCCAGGTATTGAGAGAGAAGTCTTCTTTGCTCAGTTAGAATCATAGAATCTTAAAGACTGAATGGATCTTAAAACTATATATCTGGGCTAATGGTTTTCAAACTGTGTTCCAGGGGACCCCAGGGTTCCACAACTCTGGGACACTTGCAGAAATGGTCAAATAGGCAGTCCTCTAGACATCCCACTCCCTTACAATTTAGCACAGTTCCTCTTATATATCCCAATTATATAACAGGGTTTCATACGATTTTATTAGTAAATGTGGTTTCAGGTACTAAAAGCAATGCCTGACACCCACTCATATAATTCAACACTCTAATTTTGCAGATATGGATATAGATTTCAAACACCCAAGATGTCATAAACAAAAACCCAGACGTGCTAAATCCCAATCTACCGCTTCTTTCATATTCTTTCACAGCAATATTCATACTGGGAATTATAGGTATTTACTTAAAGTACCTAGCATCTAATACTTCCTATAAGTCTAGGAAATAGAGAAGCAGATATTTTCAATATATTACGTTGCTAACAGCTTATATGTGTTTCACAGTAGGCAGTTTGCAAAGGCATCCACATACATTTGTTTATTCTTGCATATTTATAACAAACCTGCAAAGTATTTAAATTGGATAGTCCATTTATTCTGATGAGGAAAACTAATTTCCAAAGAGATCAAATGTAGTTGTAGTTAACTGGTAAGTAGAAGAGCTGAGACAAGAACATAGTTCTTCTAACCATTCTATCCAAGACTCCATTCATTTCAGTACTGGGGCAAGGCCAGCTTACCAGTCTCTTGGGCAACTCCACTTTCACTCAAGCACCTCTTACTAAGAACAGGAAAAAGGATGCAACACATAGGCTAACTCATTGATTGGACATATTAACAAGTATTCTGAGGTTGAGTACTGATTTAGCAAAAAGGAGTCCATGTTTATGATCAATATCAGCCTTTGGCACAGGAAGGGAGAAATGGAGCCATGCACGTCAAATCATCACCATCCTTTATTTAAAATGCCAAAAGATCAGAAGAGAGAAAGAGACTAGAACGCTAAATCTTAAGTCGCAAGCTAGCTTTCCCTTTAAGTCACATTATCTGCCAAGTTAGGCTTGGAAAGCCCAGAAGGAGACATAAAGACCCCAAAGCCATATGAAAAAATAAGTGCTTCTAGATATTTTCCTTGCCTAAACAGTTCCCAGCTAAAAACAGAAGTAAGTGGGCCTGACTAGAGGAGGTATGATTGTGTGGGAAATGGACTTTAAAAAAGGGAAATGAAACCACCCTCATTTGACTGAGGCACAATCAGATGGCTGTGTTTGGGCACTGCTGACAGGGGCCAGATTCCACACACTCATTTGGGAAAGCCAGCGAAGCTCACGGAAACACTCTCCCCTGTAATTTAGCCCCAGCTGTTCAAGCTGAGGCTGCTCTTTAAAGTGAAGCAAACTGGCGAAAAAGCTGAAGTTCAGCAGTTTCACTCTGTTGGGCCAAAGCTTCTGCAGAGTCCCAGCCCACGGATTCTGCTACGTTGGCCAGATGCTCAGGGCCTCCCAAGCCAGTCTTACAGGGAGTTCCGCAAAAAGTCAACAGAACTCCATGTGCATTAGGTCCAGGCCAAAATGAAGCTGCCCAAAGAGGGTACTGGGTCCTGCTCAGCCTGGTCTGAGGCACAGAGTCTGCTCTATGCAAAAACTTCTGAAATGGAAATCATCAGGATTCATTTCAAAAACTAGTTATTAGACCAAGATAAAGCATTTTTATGGTGGTAGAGGGTATTTTACTTTCAACCTTACAAAATACATTGCTTCCTCTCAATGAGAACTTCCTCCAGATAAAAGGTTGCTAAGTTACAAACAAATCCAAAAGCAATGAAAATGAACTATTTTACCTCTGACCTCTGTTTTTCATTTCACAGTATTTATTTCATTCCCCAATACTCCCAAACCCTCAAATTAAAAAAAAAAAAATCTTTCCCAATTACAATCAAATGTCTTTATGGGAGGTTTTTTTTTTTTTTTTCTGTCTCAAGATGCTTCTATGCCCATACGATCACCATTGCTTTGCACCTTTGCAAATGCCTCTGATATATGCTCCAGGAGCTAATGCAAAAATCTTTGCCTTGAGCCCTCTCCAGTCAGTCTGGCATTATCTATGAAGCAGTTTATTCAACATGAGTTCTGCAAAGAAGAGAAAAAATTGTTGACTGGTGTAATCATTGCAGGGTATTTCTTTTATGTTTTTAGATGTTGACTGAAAAGGCAGACCCTGAATGGAGTTTCAGAAATCTTCATCACTGTCCATGAAAGAGGCTGCTGTGGCTCCTTCAACAGTGAAGACAGTATATGTGTGACCCTCATCCCTAAGCACCAATGTACAAATGAAACCTCACTACTTGAGCCTCTCATGTCCAGTTTCTATCAGTAATTGAAATGTCTGGAAGATAAAAAGGATCTCACCATGAAATGAAAAAATAATTCCTTTAGAAACATCCATTTTGACAATGACTAAATGTGTGGACCATGATTGCAAACACTTAGTGAATCACTAAGGAAAACAAGGTTTAATTTTTACAACTGCTTTTGGGAGGGAGAGTTTGCCTTCCACAATGTACAAGTCTTGGTGACTCATATTTCTTCTTACAATTCCCAGGTGGCCACATTCACACAATGGATGGATAGATTAAATAAAGATCAATTCCAGCTTCTGGAAAGTACAGCTTGCAGTCATTGTTAGCAGCTATTCATGGAATGTTAAGGCATAAGTAAGCCACTTAGGGCAGTGGTTTAGTCCACTGAGATTTATTGCCCAGTTCCCTGGCACCCCAGTGTTAGAAATTCTCACTGATGACAACAAGCCCATTAAGTCATGTTGTTTTCCCTGGAGGCACATAAAATGCAGAAAAATGCTGGATTTCAAAAGGAAATTATGTCTGTCTCATGTAAAGATGGATTTGTCCTCTACTTTAAGAGTTTCTGGACTTTAGGCATTAATAAGATCTCAGATCACATATACAAGCAGAGGAAGAACCACAGAATTTACTTAGGAGAGGAAATAAAAATCCCATCCAATTTCATTTTCCTTTTTTAAAATAATTGTAAAACAAATTGTAAAATAAAATACAGAGAACCATACAAAACTTATGTATAGTTTAACGAGCTATTACAATGCAGACATCCTGCAACCACCACCTAAGTCAAGATATAGACCTTTTCACAGCCACCTAAGAAACTCCATGCATGTGCACCATCCATATCTCAAAACTGTACTCTTCCCAAAAGTTATAACTATCCTAATTTTTATAGTAATCACTTCTTTATGATTTTAACACATAAGTGCACATTCCTAGACCTCATATTTTAGTCTTGCCCATTTTATTAAATCTGATACATTTTTTAACTCTCTTTTAATGCACAGTTTTCACAACTATTCTTTTCTTTGCCTTTCACTTTCTTTATTCTAGGATCTGGGCGGTCCCTGAGTGGGTCAGTCGGTCATGATCTTCAACTCACGTCATGATCTTATGGTTTGTGGGTTTAAGCCCCACATTGGGCTCTCTGCTGTCAGCACGGAGACCACTTTGGATCCTCTGTCTCCCTCTCTGCCTCTCTCTCTCTCTTTCTATCAAAAATAAATACATGTTTAAAAAAAAAAAGATTTTATTTATTCAAGAATCTGGGCATTTGACCTGCAGAGCTTCTCATGGCCCCTGCTGATGGAGATGGTACACAGAGTTCAACATGCTCCTCTGCCCTGTGTATTTCCTGAAAATTGGCAGCGGGATCGAGAACCTTGACTAGGTCTGGGTTCCAATATTTTGCAAAGATTCTAATTAGTGTGGCCTTTCATCAAAAAGCATTTAATGTCTGATGATCTCTCTTCTTCTGTTCGCAGCTGTTGAACTTTAATACATAAATCTAGTAATTCATTTGGAGTGTGTAAAATGGTGATAATGAAATTTTATCCAGTATTTTTCATTTACTAGTTAAAATATTTTATAAGTAAATGCTCATTCACTATTTGGTTTCCCAGTGTTTCATATTGGAAAGGCAGTATAAATGTTTCATTCATTCCCTTTGCTTGTCCATTTTCAAAAAAATAAATTGGTTCTCTAGGATTTTCTGAAGGTGGCTAGGTTTTTTAAATACAATTATATACTTGTGAATTTAAGCATAATTTATAGGGTTTCATTCTATTGGAATTATTATTTCTTTTGAAGCTTAAATTGTCCCAATGAGAAGCTCTTTTTTTTTTTATTTTTTTAATGTTTTGTGTTTTTTGTTTTTTTTTTTTTTTTTGAGAAAGAGACAGAGACAGAGCTCAGGCGTGGAGAGGGGCAGAGAGGGAGGGTGACACAGAATCCAAAGCAGCCTCCAGGCTCTGAGCTGTCAGCACAGAGCCCAATGAGGGCCTCAAACCCACAAACTACAAGATCATGACCTGAGCCGAAGTCCAATGCTCAACCAACTGAGACACACAGGCGCCCCTAATTTATTTTAAGTTTATTTATTTCTTTTGAGAGAGAAAGTGTACATGCGAGCAGCGGGAAGAGCAGAGAGAGAGGAGAGAGAACTCCAGGCAGGTTCCGTGTGCTGTCAGTGCAAAGCCCAATATGGGGCTCAAACCCATGAACCACAAGATCATAACCTGAGCTGCAATCAAGGACACTTAACCAACTGAGCCACCCAGGTCCCCCACAACGGGAAGCTCTGAAAGTTGGTTCCTGAGTTCTTTTACATGACCCCAGTAGTTTCTGATATGGTATGACAAGATGTTCCAAATGAATCTTGTACATTTCTTGTCCCAGACCTACAATTAGCCATTTCTCCAAGTCCCAGTTTCTTTTAAAGGGAAATGTTATTTCAAATCCACCACAATCTGGATGTTAGGTGTACATTTGCCCCTAAATTGCTCTTTGTTTCTGGGCCTCTCTAGTAGGGAGAGAAAGGAAATAGATACACATACTTATACATATTTATACATATGCAATGTTTCATAAGTTCAAATTGGTATCTGCAATTCAAGAATATAGGGTTTTTTATTAAACCCCTCAGACTACACCTATATCTCTTTCTTCCACATGAAAAATTACAATTCTCAAAGAGAGTGTAGATGGGATGACAGAATTAGAAAATTACATAATTGCTCATGTACTTTTTCTTTTATTAGAAGTATAAGTGTCTCAGAATAACAGTACAAATACTACCACCACCAATATAATTAATGAGAACAGTTTTGGGGTGTTTATTTGCATATGCTTTCTTATTTGTGCTCCCATGTTTATAGTTAACCTTTAAGTACATTTTATAGCATACTGCTATTTTATAAATACTTGCTCCCTTCCAGACCTCATTTAATCTTAGCTCTATTTGTAACTATATCTTTAATACTCATCACAAGTCATTATGGCAATGTCTCTCTAGTTATCCTCTTTGTTTGAAGTTCATTCTCTAGGATATTCCTCAGAAAAATCTGATGGGAACAATATTCTTTGGGTCATTGTATGTTAATCACAGTCTGTGGTCCTATACTTGAAAGTTATAAAAAGCTTTGGCTCACATTTTTGTTTCTTTGAATTTCTTAAATATGTTACTCCATTTTCTTCTGGCATAAAACATTGCTGTCAAAAGAAAAGTGTGATGATAATCTGATTTTATTTCCCTTATAATTCACTTTCTGTTTTGTCAAGATGTTCAAATAATTTTATTCACCAAATTTTACTGGAATATGCCTTGGCATTATTTGTTCTGGATTGATATTCTCAGATACATCTTCCAATATGCAGTTTCAAATCTTTTTTGAATTTCAGGAAAACTTTCTTGAATTAAGTTTTTAGAATTTGTTCTCGTCTGTTCTCTTGGTTTACTACTTCAGGGATTCCTATTATACTTGTGATGGATCTTCTTTCTTTCAAAACTTCTTTACTTCATTTCTTCCTGACCATTAAAATTTTCCTCCTTTTCAACTTATATCTCTTTTAAGAAAGTGTCTGTTATTCATTCTTGTTTATTCTAATTTAGTCTTTATTTTTGAACTGATTTTTCTTTTATTTCTGATTCTTTCCTGAGTCACATTCCCTCATTTCTAAGTATTTTTTTTATTCTTCTTTGATTGATCCATGTATTGAATCATTTTCTTAATCTTTAGCTTATTTTTACATAATATATTACAGTCTTTAATTCTTTTTAACTATATCTTTTTGGTGACTTTTTGGAGGAGATGGAAGAAGAAAAGTTTTGCAAGTGCCCTGCAAGCTACACCTAACTAAACAATCCAACTCAAACCCCAGAGAAATCTCCATCTGCAATGTCTCCCCAATCATCATGCATTAATTATTTTATTCATTCAACAAACATCTAATGAGTTAACTCCTATATGTGTGCAATAGATCAAATTACCAATATGATAATTAATGATTAATAAAATGAATGATTATTGGAAAAGACATGGTCGAGGCCACTATAGATTTACAACCTCATGGTGGGGGGAGGGGGGTCAGAAAAATCAAATAGGTAACTATAATGAAGTCCTCAAAGAAAATCTACTTCTGTGATCCTCAACCTTCTTCTACCATAACATACATAAGGGATGGAAGAGCAATAGATAATAGTCTAACTAGGCAGTGAAGATTTTTCAGCTCAGTAAACATGTTTCCTTACAGTAGCACATCAATCAGTTCTCCACATGATTTCAACACAGCTATCCTCCCCACCAACACTCCTGCAGCAAGAGGTGACTCGTATTAAGAATCATTGGGGGGCACCCGGGTGGCTCAGTCAGTTAAGTGCCCAACTCTTGATCTCAGTTCAGGTCATGATCTCACAGTTGATGAATCTGATTCCTGCACGGGGCTCTTCACTGACAGTGTGGAGCCTGCTTGTGATTCTGTCTGTCTATCTGTCTGTTTCTCTCTCTCCCTCTCTCTCTCCCTCTCTCTGCCCCTCTCTGGCTCGCTCTCTTTCTCTCTCTCTCTCTCAAAATAAATAAATAAATAAATAAATAAATATCATTGGTCTGTATAGGTTAATATCTAAAATATATAGAGACGTCATACAACTCAATACCAAAAAACCAATAATACAATTAAGAAATGGGCAAAGAACCTGAATAGACATTTTTTCCAAAGAAGATACATGAATGGCCAACAGGTATATGAAAAGATGCTCAGGATTACTATTCGCCAATAAAATGCAAATTAAAACCACAGTGAGATATCACCTCATATCTGGTCGAATGGCCATCACCAAAAGAAAAAAAAAAAACAAGAGATAAATTCTGGAGTGAGTGGATATGGAGAAAAGAGAAGCTTCATGCACTGTTGGTAGGATTGTAAATTCATACAGCCACTATGGGAAACAGTATGGAGGTTTCTCAAAACATTAAAAATAGAATTACCACATGATCTAGAAATTTCATTTCTGGGAACACATACAAAGGAAATGAAAACACTAACTCAAAAAAGATACCTGCATCCCTATGTTCATAGCAGCATTATTTACAATACTCAAGACATGGAAACAACCTAAGTGTCCACTGATGAATGAATAAATAAAGAAGGATGGCATGTATATATACAATGAAATACTATTCAGCCATGAAAAAAACAAAGAAATGTTACCATTTGCAACAACATAGATGGACCTTGAAGGCATGATGATAAAGGAAATAAGTCAGAAAAGGACAAATACTATATGATCTCACTTATATGTAGACTAAAAACAAAATAAAACAACAACACTACCAGACTCATAGAAAAAGAGATCAGATTTGTAGTTACCAGAAGTGGGGGACAGGGGGATGGGAAATTGGGAGAAGGTGATCAAAAGATACAAGCTTCCAGTTATAAGATAAATAAGTACTAGGGATGCCATATACAACATAAGGACAATAGCTAATGTTGCTGTATGATATAGAGGAAAGATATTAAGAGAGTAGATCCTAAGAGTTTTCATCACAAGGAGAAAATTTTTTTTTCTTTTTATTAATCTGTTTGAGATGAAGGATATTAACTAAACCTATCATGGTAATCATTTCACAATCTATGTAAATCAAGCCATCATGCTGTACAGCTTAAACTTAAAAAAAATCATTGGTATAACTCAAGCACTAATATGCCATTAACTGTAGAATTATATTAAGAGACCCATTAGAGATGTGATAAAATCAGATACATTTGCATATCCCCTTCTTAAATTATATAATTCACTCTGTCCTATTGAACATCAATATGTGCATCTACACAAAAGGGTAAGAAGGAAAGAGAGTTACTGCTATTTCCCCAGTCATCTTCATCTCAAGGAAATATGTATTCATTCATCCAGCTGAAGTTACAACCTATAGCCATCAGTCACTTGCACTCCAGCAACATAATTAATAAAAAAACAAGAAAGGATAAGTAAACACAAGGTGGACAAATATACCAATCTTCGGGAAGACCAGAATTTTCTATTTTTTTATTGCTTATAAGAACTGTGGGAGTTTGTTGTCCCAGGTCATCTACCAGGAAAGTGCCTCTTTAGAGTGGTATCTCAGACTGTTGTCTCCATTTTAGAACCAAGAAAAATAAAATAAGAAACTCCTTATCAGCTCATTCTCCCACCTATGCAGACACAATACATTTTGGGGAATTGTTTGACATATAGACAAGCCCAAGTCTCACAAAAATGTGACTATATTTGAACTTGGATATCCTCCTTTAGCTAAAATTCTCAGCCAATTATCAATTTGAAATAAAGGTGGGGTGAGCATAAGGAGGGAAGATATTTGTAACCTGCTCCAGAAATCAACTCTGGGAACTGTTCTACACTGTTGTGAGATTTTAAATGCAATGATAGATTTATTATCTTTATTAAGGGAAAGCACATTAATACATTTACTAACAGAAAGCATGTCTTTTGTTGACACACTTCATAGCTAAGGTATAAAAAAACCCAGATGCATAGAGTTGCATTTAAGGATGTCAAATCAGAGGAACTTTAGCATAAAAATTCACTTACAAGTAACTAAAATAATACTATAATTGTTAATATCACCAATAATAACACTAATAATATCAAATATGACTTTGGAAGTCTTGAGGGGAAAGAAAATAAGTGAACATTTGAATACTGTTAGAAAGGGAAGAAAATTAATTTAGTATGATCTCAGATAAGAAATGATTTAGGGTAAGATGGTTCTGTAGGGAGAGAGCCAGAGGGCATATCTGTGCTGGGGACATGAAGACACAAACCTAGCCCTAAAAGGATAGCAAAAGATTTTTTTACTGCACCATGATGTTTATAGCAGCATTATCAATAATAGCCAAATTATGGAAATAGCCCAAACGTCCATCAACTAATGAATCGATAAAGAAGATGCAGTGTATATATATACAATGGAATATTACTCGGCCATAAAAAATGAAATCCTGCAATTTGCAATGACATGGATAGAGCTAGAATGTATTGTGTTAAGTGAAATCAGCCAGAGAAAGATAAATACCATATTTCACTAATATGTGGAATTTAAGAAACAAAACAGATGAACACAGGGAAAAGAGAGGCAAACCAGTAAATAGACTCTCATCTACAGAGAATAAACTGAGGGTTACTGGAGGAATGTGGGCAGGGGGATGAGTTAAGTAGGTGGTGGGTATTAAGGAGGGCATTTGTGATGAGCACCTTGTGTTGAATGTAAGTGATGAGTCACTAAATTCTAAACCTGAGACTCTATTACACTATATGTTAACCAACTGAACTTTAAATGGAACTGAAAAGTGAGAGAGGTAGAGAGCCAAACCATAAGAGACTCTTAAAAACTGAGAATAAACTGAGGGTTGATGGGGGGTGGGAGGGAGGGGAGGGTGGGTGATGGGCATTGAGGAGGGCACCTGTTGGGATGAGCACTGGGTGTTGTATGGAAACCAATTTGACAATAAATTTCATATTAAAAAAAAGAAACAAACACAGAATTGAAGGAAAAAAAGAATACAGTGTATAATACATATAACATTAAAAAAAAAAGAAGTAGGCCAAGTGCTTAAGGGAAGAGAGTGATCAACTGATGGAGAAATAATTGGGCCTTTCTCACACTCAGTGAAAGTGGTACTAAGAGCAGGTACCATAATCATGAACTTCTTTGATGAACTTCCTTTAAATACATATATAATGGGAGAAGGGAATACAAAATCTCTAAAACAGAGAATTAAGAAACCTCCCACAGAAGAATTTAAACTACTTTCAGGATCAAGAGAATAATGTTAGTATCATTTCAGACTCACCCCCACTTCCATTGCCCTAAGAACAAACAAACAAAAATATTCCCTGTTAGCAAGGTGAGTGACAGTTGGAAAAGTTGGGCAGGGGTGGGGGACATGGGTATTAGCTAGAATGGAAACGAGTGGAGATAAAGATCATAGAATCTAAAAGCTTGTTTGAGATACCATTTTACCATGACTAGTCTTACTTCAATCCAATTATTTAGCAATCCCTAATCTACAATTGTATATGTGATATCAGATCTTACTTAATGGGGGAAAAGAGGAAAGGAAAGAAAGGGTGGAGAAGTAAAACAATAAAAATATTGAAAAACACTAGAGTTAAGATACTGAAAGAGGAAAGAAGAACTTCCCACCAAAGAAGAGACACTGAACACTAAAATTTCTCCTATATTCATTCCTGATTACTATGCTCTGGGCAGCAGAAAAGGAAAGCATATGAAAGCCGCCAGCTTCATGTGATTCATAGAGGGCTATTTTTTGGTCTAGTTGGTTTTTCAGTATAGTTATTGCTATTTCTTACAAAGGCTCTCCAATCCATGGGTTTAATTAATTGCAATGTAATTATAAATCATGTCTAAATTAGCCCTCCTATACCTAATCCCAAATATTCCCAAATGACCCATTACTTTCATACCAAATGTAAGTGGTAAAACTTTATATTCTGGTTATGGAACAGAAAGACTCACATCCAAGGGAAACATCTAAGGAAGTACAAAGTCCTGGAGATTCCCTCTGACGAGACCAAGCAGAAGA
Source organism: Panthera uncia (assembly GCF_023721935.1). NCBI lineage: Eukaryota > Metazoa > Chordata > Mammalia > Carnivora > Felidae > Panthera > Panthera uncia. Next base: position 97,802,856 of record NC_064816.1, on the reverse strand, counting down.
GTTTAAATAGAGTTTGTGGGGGACAAGTCAGTATGGAAATCAGGCTTCACATCCTAGAGTTCTCTATAAAAGGTTTAAATGCCTGAAGTTTAAGGATTTCTGAAGGAGTCAAGGAAGGTGGAAGCAAAAGCAAAGAGAGTAGGACACTGTAGGAAAACCAGGCAAGAAAATAACCAAAGGTGGCCGCCCACCAGTAGAGGTGGTGTCCAGCTCCAGGATGTTGCTAGGGACATCCCTGCTCTCATACCTGCTTCCCTCCTTATACTCAGGCCTCAGTTGCCTTTATTCCGCCTTTATTCTTTATTCTTTATTCTCGGGAAAGGGTTCATGGAAGAACTAGTGTGGCCACAACTTCATAACACATTCATCTTGAACTCCATCTAAGAGGGAGTAAAAAGCCAGTTTCAGGTGGAAAATGTACTAAAGCTGGAGAGAGGTACATGAAAGTGAGGTTAGAAAAAAGAAAAATGGAAAAGTGTGGGCTTGGATGAAGTAAACTAGAAGAAAAAGGTGAATTATTAGAGCTGAGCTGAGTAAAATGCTATATGCTACTGTGCAGCTATTGAAATCATATTTCCTAATACATGTAGTGATACCAGGGAGATGGTTGCAATATAATCATCAACTACAATAGCAGGTTATGAAATAGTGTACAGAGTATCTATTCACTCTTTTCAATATGTCTAAACATAGAGGTTAGGGTACTTGTGTATATATTAGCCGTGTGTGAGATAGAGATGGGTGAGAAGATAGGAGGAAGTAGAAAAAAGTGTAAGCATGAGTTATTTTGTGTGATGGGATTATGGGAGATTTTCTTCTTTTTTAGGCTTCTCTGTATTGTTTAATTTTGTGTAATACATGAAATAATAATAATAATTAATAAAAATGAGAAAGCTAAGGGGAGCCTGACTGGCTCAGTCAGTAGAACATGTGACTCTTGATCTCAGGGTCATGAGTTCAAGCCCATGGGTGTGGAGCCTACTACTTAATTTTTTAAATTTTTTAATGTATATTTATTTATTTTGATAAAGGGAGGGAGGGGCAGAGAGGGAGGCAGAGAAAATCACAAACAGGCTCCACGCTGTCAGCACAGAGCCTGATGCAGGGCTCAAATTCACAAACCATGAGATCATGACCTGCCTGAGCCAAAATCAAGAGTTGGATGCTTAACCAACTGAGCTACCCAGGCTCCCCTACAGAGCCTACTTAATTAAAAAAAAATGAGAAATCTATGCTACTACTTCTTTTTCTGTATCCTTTTTTCCAACACCCATCTGATGAAAACTTGTGATCAAAACTGTTTGTACCAATTGAAGAGAAAGAAAAAAATAATTGAAAGTATTTTCATAACAATCAACACAACCTCTAAAACTGTCTTCACTCACCTGATTCTCAGTTTCAAGTCCTCCCATGTTCCAAATTATCATAAGGCAAATAAACATCATGAAAAAGAACATCAAACTCAGCTTTCTGACAAGGCAACAGTTAAAATTCATGAGGGTACATTTTGCTGTTAATTGGCCATCCACCATTAGAAACCTGGCTTCTTGATTCAAAATAGTCACAGCAGGCCCTCACAGATTGGCTAATGAGCTGTCCACTCACTGGTGAGTCCAGCTACTCATCAAGCCCCTGGGTAATTTGAAGGGAGCTCAGGATACCTGCAAGCAGTTCAAGTGGAAAATGAAATCTGAGTAGCCTATAAACGGGAAATGACATTCTGTCCAAGCTGAAAATGTCTGTTCTTTTGGGGTAGATTCATCTAGACTACTAAAATTGGACTAAGAAGTTAACTAAATAGAAGGTCTATCATTGCTGGGGTTTGGCAACTTGTCTTCTCTCCTAGAGAAGTGTGGCACTTTAGTATCTACCTCAAGTCACTTGTCTACTGCCTCAGAATGGCTTTAGAATCTAGCACATGAGAATATAACCTTATTTATACAGAAAACACAGCATAAGGAGAAGGAACCCTGAAAAAATAGGACTAAAGTTTGGTGAAGGGACACAAGATGTTGGAACTGACAGTACAATACAATAACAAGTGATATGGGGAAAAGCCAATAAGAGAACAATTATTTAAGAGGGCTTTAATCTGAATCTTCCCACCCACATGCCAGTTTTAGAGTACAGGAGGTATAAAAGGACACCCAAGCTTAGCAATGTCAGCCAACTGTCATCCTGTCAAGAGTACAGACAAATACGCACCATGCAAAAATCAATAGCAGCGGGAAAAAGGCTTTCTTGTACATATGATGGATAACACAGCTTGGGTGTAATGCATTGGAACAACTAACTTAGGTGATACAGCCTGCTTCAGTCAATGATTTTCAAGCCTTGATTGGGAACAGCTGCACTGCTAAAGCATTTACAGTTCTAGGCACATGACAATGACCATTTTCCCACATGGAAGAATTATCCAATAGTTTGTTCCCCAAAAAACTCCAGGTATAGTAATAGAAAGAAAGAGTGGAAAGGAGCATCAGTTATGCCATGTCTAAACACCGTAACTGGAAAAGTGGCTCTTGGCCCCAGACATTCTCTGCTTCTGGAATTAACTGGAGGGCAGCACATAACACTAATATTAATCTACTCTTTTATGTAAAGACAACAAGGTGATGTCTCAGTGAGGAGGTATATTGGCTGTGTTGTTAAACTATAGAGAAACTGGAGCATCAGAGCAGTAATGGCTTTTCCAAACTCCTGGAAGCCTGTTGGAAAGTTGGGACAAGGTGCTAATACAAGCAAGTTTCCATCAATTAGTCCAGATCCTTGTATTCAAGCTTTCTGCCTCCATTAGGGAAAAGGGAATCTATTGTGGCTAATAAGCAGGTTTCCTCCACAACCTAGTTTCACTCATTATTAGGCTGAGAGGGATTATTTGCAATCCTCTGACTTAGCCTGGTGATTTCTTCCATCTGCTGTCATGGGGTTACTCTTGGAATGTGGTATCCCAGCCAGAGTCTCTTTCCTACCATGTAGGGGCCCACCCAGGAGAATGGCATCTGCAGCATTTACAGAAGCCACAGCATCTGAAAGAACTGGTGGCAATGAGGCAGGCAGCCCAGAGACAGAAACATGGACTCAGAGAAGGACAGCCACAGCCTTCACATAGGCTCGGATACTGGTTCAGGGTGACTTTGGACAAAGCACCCAACCCCTCTGTGGCTCGGTTCCTCATTTGTAAAATAGCATTGATCTTATTTCCATCACTGGGCAGTCTGGGAATCAAATGAAATCATGAATATGAAATTACTTTGAAAAATGTTCACTCATAAAAGTATACAATTTTAGAAAGACCTTAGAGATCATTTAGTGCAGTCCCTTATTACAAACAGATGAGGAAACAGTCCCCAAGTGCTTAAATGACTTGAACAATGTCAAACAGAAGCACAGCTTCTGTACAAGTCAAAGTACAATTATTACAAATCAGTGTAATTCCAATGTGACTACATATATATTAATAACTTATTTTTCTTTCTTCTCCGCACAAAGGACACATCACCTATAGAAATAAAATGAAATGATCAGGGAGTGATCCGAGTTCAGAATATGTAATAAATGGCTTATTGTGATGACACTGTAAACATGGTAAAATTATTTACATTTTCAGTTTTTCTGGCCCCACTATAGGTTAGCAGAAAATAAATAAATGAATAAAAATTACCTGTAATCCTTCTCTCAGGAAAAAAATGTTGGTGTTAACATTATGGTAAACACCATATACCATGACATTATACTCTACATACCATTTTGTGATCTGATATTTTGAATGAGAAGAATTAAAAATGTTATTCTGAGGGCACCTGGGTGACTCAGGCAGTTAAGCATCTGATTCTTGGTTTTGGCTCAGGTCATGATCTCACAGTTCATGGGATTGAGCCTGGTGCATAGCCTACTTGAGATTCTCTCTCTCTCCCTCTCTCTCTCTCTCTCTCTCTCTCTGCCCCTCCCCTGCTCATGTTTTCTCTCTCTCTCTCTCTCTCTCTCTCTCAAAATACATACATGTTTTAAATTGCTATTCTGTATCTTCTAACAAAGTAATACCTGTGAAATATGTTAATAATGAAAAATATGAAAGAAAAATAGGGCACTTATTTTCATGAGAAGAGAAAACCCCCATAAAGGTCTTGATGTATTCTCCAGGGAACAAAAGACTATAGATAGCTGAAGAATTTAAAAAGTTAAAAAGTAGTTTCTCCAGTTAGTTGAAGGCCATGGACAAATCCATCCTACTAATGTTCCATGGTAAATCAAGATCTGTTCAGTAGTAAGCAAGAAAACGAGCTCCTATGAGAAGTCACTTCAATTGTATTTACAATCTATTTCCAAAGCAATCCCTGACTCAGCAGCTCCTACCCTGAGTAACAAAACTGGGATATTGTGACTTTTAATAGTCATCCTTCTCCATCCTCTGTCCTTCCATCCCTCTTCTAAACAGAAGACCAGTTTTATGAGAATATATCCAGCATATATGACCAGCATATATGAGAATATGAGAACATAACGTAAAGTTAATGATATGCCTGACCCAGTTTTACTCTTCACAATACTTCCTCACAGAGCGAGGGCTCATTCTACTTATAATTTCCCTTAAATGCAAACTTAACTGTAGCGTGCTGCCTCACTGAACTGATATCCATCTTAAAAAAGTGAAATTCACATAAGAGACTCTTAAAAACTGAGAACAAACTGAGGGTTGATGGGGGGTGGGTGATGGGTATTGAGGAGGGCACCTTTTGGGATGAGCACTGGGTGTTGTATGGAAACCAATCTGACAATAAATTTCATATATTGAAAAAAAAAGTGAAATTCAGGGGAACCTGCATGGTTCAGTCAGTTAAACATCGGGCTCTTGGTTTGGGCTCAGATCATGATCTCACAGTTCAGTTTGTGAGTTCAAGACCCACATCAAGCTCCACACTGAGAGTGCAGAACCTGCTTGGAATTCTCTCTCTCTCTCTCTCTCTCTCTCTCTCTCTGTCTCTCTGTCCCTCCCCACTTCAAAATAAATCAATAAACTTTTTAAAAAGGTGAAATTCAAAGATGACCATGTCCCACTGCTTATTCTTTTTATGAATTTATTTATTTTTAATATGAAATTTATTGTCAAATTGGTTTCCATACAACACCCAGTGCTCATCCCAATAGGTGCCCTCCTCAATGCCCATCCCCCTCCCCTCCCCTCCCTCCCACTCCCCATCAACCCTCAGTTTATTCTCAGTTTTTATTTACTACCTGGCAATGTTATGCTAAGTGCTTATTCTTTTTAATTCTGAGATGCTAAACTTGGCAGTTCTACATAAGTTTTTCAAATCTAATTTGGATAAAATCAGGTTTACTGAAGTAGCTCTAATTTTCAGATACAAATCCCTTGGAAACTCAAATGCCATCATTTTGTATCTGTCCAGTGCCTGACTGTCCAAAAATGAGACCCAAGAAGTTTCAAGTTGTTACTTCCTTTCCTAACCTTGCCCTAACCTCCAGTTATCTTTCTGCACCACAGAATTTTGTAAGACCCACATCCCCATGTCCAGCCCATCCTGCCAGTCCCGTGTTTGTTATTTAAAAAGCCATTTTGGGGGCTCCTGGGTGACTCAGTTGGTTAAGCATCCGACTTTGGCTGAGGTCATAATCTCGTGGTTTGTAGGTTCAAGCCCTGCATCCGGCTCTGTGCTGACAGCTCAGAGCCTGGAGCCTGCTTCAGATTCTGTCTCCCTCTCTCTCTCTCTGCCACTCCCCTGATCATGCCCTTCTCTCTCTCTCTCTCTCTCAAAAATAAATAAACAAATATTTTTTAAAAGTTTTAATTTAAAAAGTCATTTTTCAGGGTGACTCAGTCGGTTGAGTATCCAACTCTTGATTTTGGCTCAGGTCATGATCCCAGGGTCATGGGATCAAACCCCGCATTGGGATCCACACTGAGCATGGCAACTGCTTAAGATTCTCTCCCTCCCTCTGCCCCTCTCACTCTCTGCTCACTCTCTGTCTCTAAAAACTAACTAACTAACTAACTAACTAACTAAATAAATAAATAAATAAATAAAAAGTCATTTTTCATCATCCCAGAGGCATAGCTGGTGGGAAAGAGCAGAGCTCACAGCCATTGGCCTTGTAAACATTGTGCAAAAGTAGCAACTTGCAACAAGCTTTTTATGATTATTTCACAACATTTGAAAGAGCTTGGTAAAGAGCCATTATAAAAATCCATGTGAAAACAAGACTGTGAAACACCTGTTAAACAAGAATCTTAAAGGTGGGGTGCTCATTTTGTACTCACCCCCTCATCAACCTTCAGTATAGTCTTCCCCTTCCCTGATGGCCTAGCCAGGCACCAGGTTTCCCTCCCTGAGATCTATCTCTATTCCTACTCTGCATTTTTTCCAGTAAAGCTGAAGTTGGCCTTAAATGGTCTAAATTTCAAAAGTCGTTCAACTTTAAACAACATATGCATTCTCTGAGAATTTTAAAAACAATACATCTTGAATAAAGTGAAATGTTTCCCTTTATAGGAAAATTATTTCCAGATTCAGGATTTCTTAGGAATGTTCGCCTGTTACTCTTAACCACATATCATAAACTTCAACCCCCTAAATACCTCTCATTCTTAGATGATATGCACTAACTTCACTTACACATACATGAAACAACTGGAATCTACATTTTAACCATCTTAGTGGTCAGTGTAATTCTCTACATGATCCATCTGGCAATGCAAGCACAGCATAAATTACAAATAGAGTCTTTTCTGTAATCCTGGCAGGTTGAGCTATGGCCAACTCCAGATTCTTGAGCTAAACTCATCCCAAAAGGATTTTCACACAATTTGACTGCACCTGAGTTGGATTTCTATAACACATGCAATTTAACTATATAGAAAAGACACACAATCCCCATTGTCTAATATTTTTATCATTAAAATATATTCAGAGGCCAAGTAGTAGAGTGCAAGGGACTTGGGCTTTGGAAGCAGTCAGAACTCAGATGGAACCACAGCTCTTCCAGTCACAGGCTACAGGGACTTGAGCAAGCCCAACAACACAGTTCAGCTTCCTTGTGCAAAATTAGAGTAATAATAATGACATTTCATTAAGATTGTATGTGTATTACAGATAATGTATACAAAATTCTCACCATAATGTCTAACCTATAGTAAATGCTATACATATGGTAGACTTCTACAGTTAACAATAGTAACGATGTGTATTTTGCCCCAAACATAGTGTACATTTCAATTCTGCAATTATATTGAAGTGTAAAAATCTCTAGGAGCCTTCACAGTGAACTTGTTCTACTTATTCATAGTTAACTTATTCAAGATAAGATGTAACTTATTTAAGATGTACGATGTAAGATTATCTGACTCTGATTGTTTCCTGAGATGATACTTTGAAGAAGAAAAAGACCAGTAGTTTCATGAAAGAGTAAGAGGAGAGGGAGTCATTACTGGAGGAAATGGGACTCAGAAAAAAAGAAAAAAAAAAAACAGATGAGAGCACAAAGACATATTTGTTCCTCTGTATCATTATGTCCTACGTGATTGTTCTCCCAAAACCAAGAGCTCCTAAGCTAGAACTAAATCAACCTGGCATCGTGTCTGGCACCTGGTAAGTACTCAATAAAAATGTATTGACAGGGGTGCCTGCGTGGCTCAGTCGGTTTAGCGTTTGACTCTTGATTTTGGCTCGGGTCATGATCTCGCAGTTGGTGAGATTGAGCCCAGTGTTCTGTGCTGACAGTGTGGAGCCTGGTTGGGACTCTTTCTCTCCCTGTTTCTCTGCCCCTCCCCCACTTGCACTCTCACTCTCTCTCAAGATAAATATATTTTTTTAATTTTTTAATAAAAACAAAAATGTATTGACAAATAAAGATTATGTTTGAATGACTATTATCATGGAGAGTCTATGAGTCACTATAAGAAAACTCATTTTCAGGAAAGAGGCTTTCAAAAATAAAATACAAATAGGCTTTAAATTTTTGAACTGATTTTAAATCCTCTTCAACTTCTCTAAAGTCATCTACATACCCATTTTAAAAGAAACTACAGAAGAAGAGATTATTCTTAAACATTTGTTAAGACATTTGTCTGAGTTTTCTTTATTTTTCATGTTCTAGCCAATCTCTAGATTTGATTTCATACAACACCCCATATATTGCACTCTGGAAGGATTTATGTTTATCATTTTTCCTAGAATCTGATACATCTGTTTTAGAAATTCTGGTGAAAGCTTATTAAAACATGGTCCAAAACACTTTCCTTACTTATTTTTTCTGATTTATTTAAATAGTGTATGCACAGATCACAATTTCTTTTCTCTTTCTCATTTTGTGCAATTTACTTCCCAACTAAATGCTCAATAAACTTTATTAATTAACTACATACAAATTACAGGCATCCCTACAGAGGGCAATCAATAACACTGATAGCCTGAAATGTCCAAAAAAACTTGGAATCGGCCTCAAAATAAATAGCAGTGCTTGGTAATAAATTTCGAGAAAAAAAATAGGCAGAATACCCAGTAACTCCTTTCTTCCAAGAAAATGTCTATTCACGATTATTCACTTTAAATCAAAAAGTTCTAAATTGAGAATGACTGTTATCTTGTTACTGATCATCATATTAACCAACTAGTCCTAATTAACAACCTGATACCAGTGAACTTCCAAGATACTCTAGCAAGATCTAAAGATACTAGATTGAAAATACATTTTCATGCCCAGGCTAAAATGCTGGCAAAGGTTTATGCCAGCCCCCTACTCTACACTCCTCATTTAAGTTTATCTATCTGCTGTCTCAGGCTCATGATTTCTGAAAATTAACAACATGAAGAGTGTAAGACATAAGAAACTCTCCAAGAAGATTAGGGAAACTCAGGAAATTAGTGTCCTGAGGGGAGCCATAATAAAAGTCTAAGTTGAAAATATCTCAGAACAGATAGGAAGCGTGTGTAAATTACATGCTAACTATATGCAAATGTGCATGATATGGCCTTAGAGAGATTCTAAGAAGAGGCCTCATCACCTGATGCTTCTATGATTCCTCATTTAGCAGTATTTAGCTATTAATACCCTTTCATAGTCCTATAAAATACATTGACCTTTTAAACCAGATTTGAGTTAAACTTGGCCACACTAGAAAAGGCCCAAAGCAGTCACAGACTTCTATATAGAAAAACGTACTCTACAATAGAAGGATTTTGCAGGACTCAAACCCAAATAGTAAAAAAATATTCACTCAACATTAAATATCAGTCAATGTGCTAAGTGTTTTATATTTCTCTCATTTATATTATTCATCCTCAAAACACCATTGGGGAGTTATTATCTCCATTTTATAGATGCAGAAACTACTACAATCTAGAAAAATTAAGGCAAAGGTCCCAGGTTACAGAATTAGCAAGTGTCAAAGCCCATTAATTGCATCAGCCTTAATGACTCCAGGTGCTGGGCTCATCCCCACTATCTTACACCACCTCCCATGCACATCACTGGGAGAAACAAATGGAGAGAGAAGTGAATTTTCAAGACTAGGGAACAAAAGACTAGGACTCAGCCTCTCTTACATTTTTTCTGGGTCTAAAATTCTTTTTCTCTTCTTTTTTTCAAATGGGTAATATGAGTAATATCAGAGGAAATCAGATAAAAGGATTTTTCACACCTCACCTTCCCTTAATAATATATTAAAAACTAAGAATATGTAAATTTATAATGCCCCTTCAAATCTTTATCTAGATGTGAGACTAAAGAAAAATGGAACATGAATAGATCAGAACTCCAGCAAACGTTGCAGACACCTTTATTCTCCCAGTTAAAGATGTCTACATTTTATTTTTCTGTTCATAAAAATTCATAATTAAAATTGCAAAGAGAAGCCTAATCTCTCCCTCATTTTTAGTGCCTCCATACATCACTGGTTCTGCTGACCTAATAAAAAGAGCTCATCTTTCCCATATCAATTGATGTACCAAATCACTGATTAGCTAGGGTCCATTTTGTGTACAGACTAGGGCTGTATTTAATATACCAACCCCATTAACTGCTTAATACAATTTTCAAGATTTAACAAAGCAAATTCAAAACCCATTCAACAAACTTCCTGACAATATGATGGTCCCAGTCCTGATTTGCTATAACTCATTAATTCTTTTGTATTTTCTCACCAGTTTTCAAGACGTTAACGAAAAAGTCAGGGAGGGTCAAGAGAAGCCAACAGTACCAAATCCCCTTTTCACTACTTCCCATTTTTCACAGATCATTTCATGAGAAATGACCTGAGTGAATTAAAGCAAATCAAGGAATAGCCTCAAGGTTCCCTCTTAACACCTAAGAGCAGCCCATTGAAATTGCCCTGTCCACTGGATTAGAGACTGGAAGGAATGGGGAAGGGGGAGGGGCTTCTCGCCTTCCTCTTCAAGGCTGTGGGCAGAGCAGTCTCTCATTTTGTTAATAGCATGCCAATGCAGCCACTTCTGCTCAGGGGGCTGCTGAAGTCCCCATGAGAGTCACATTGTGTGACACGAAGCCAGCTATTGCTAAGTGAGGTCTAGGGAATAATTAGAAAGCAGGCATTTTGACTTTTAAATATTCTACTGTCTTTAAGTGGTTTAAATAATTCCTAAGCATAAGTGCCGCTGGGGAGAGCAGGGTGTCAGCAGCAGAATGGATGTTGTTGCTAACAGCCAACAGCTGGAAAGGGACTGTGACAATGCCCCCTGCTTTGCAATACTTTCCCAGTATCCTGCGCTACATTGGTTCTGGAATCTAATAGCACGATACGGGAAATGAGAGCTCATCTATCTACTTGTCAGGGGCACTGCAGGCATCCTACATACAAGCCTTCCCAGCTCGACCCAGGCTGAGCTAGACCATGACCTAAAAGGAAGCCTTTCAGGGGTGAGAGGCCTTTTGTGGTACTTAATACTCTGGGAGGCACAATCCCCAAAGTCACCTGAGCATAGAGGAGCGAGTACGAAATTCCCTTATTCTAAATTCTTTATAAAGATCACACTGAAAAATGGTTATATCAGAAATTCTAGAGGTAAACCAAGTATTTCTGTAAGTTTGCCATTTTAATCTCCTGGAAGTTTTAATTGGATTTTACTCATGCTTTTGCATTAAACCAAGACCTCCTCAGGCTTCTTTCTTTTAGACTTTGGGAAGATACTCTTTACTATATCTTTTAGTTTTGTCCTTTCTGCTATAAGTGAAATCATTCCTAGTTATACCTGCTTCCCTTGCCCCAGACTCCTCAATTCTAGTATCTAGATCCACCTCTTTTTCTTTTTTTTTTTTTATTTAATTTACTTTTGAGAGAGAGACAGATCATGAGCCAGGGAGGGGCAGAGAAAGAGAGGGAGATACAGAATCCGAAGCAGGCTCCAGGCCCTGAGCTGTCCGCAGTCCAATGTGGGGCTCGAACTCACAAACTGTGAGATCATGACCTGAGACAAAGTCAGACATTCAACTGACTGAGCCATCCAGCCACCCTTACATCCACCTCTTCTTAATTGGTCTCTCCGTGTCTCCTTCTCTCCCATCACACTGCCAGATTAATTTTCCAGAGTACACTTTGATTGCATCCCTCCCTTACTCAAAAAACATCAAAAGTCCAAAGTCTAAACTACTTAGGCTAACTTTAAGGCCCCCCAGAGCATGTGCATATGAATCCTTGGCCATAAATGGTGCCAGCCCAGTGAGCAGTATACTTGCTGTATGAATTCTCAGGAGACTTCCAGGTGAGCTGTCGAAGACAGTCTTCAAGGATAAGAAAAACAAACTGCACGCGTTACATGTCTACTGTGTGCCTCTCACTCTACTAAACTCTTTGATAATCATCATTTAATTTTTGTTACCCTGGATCTTAATAAATGAGGAAACTGAGTCTCAGTAATCTTTCCAAATCAAAGAGAACAAGGATTCAAATCCAAATCAGCTTAACTCCTGCTCTAAAACAAGTCGTGTTACTTCAAAATGCCTCATAAGTACAAAGTGCTGTTTTCATATAATGTGATCAGTTTTGGCCACAAACATGTAAGAATACCACTTTAGAGGACAGGAATTTGAATTGTCCCTAAAGAAATGGGTGAGGATTCAACAAGCAAGTGATAAGAGTTGAGGGAACGGTTTGAGAATGTTCAGGGAATAGAGGGATTTGAAGAGTTAAATATCAGGAAACCTCTGGGGCCATGGAGAGGATTAGGATAGTGGGCTAAAAGTCTGGAAGACTGAAACTGAGAAGTGCTTTGAAGACCTGATTGAGGAGTTTGGACTTTAGCCTGTGGGCATTAGGCAGCTATCAAATAATTTGAAAAAGATACAAAATAACTAATTTGGTGGGTTTTTTTGTTGTTTTTGTTTTTGTTTTTTTGTTTTTTTGTTTGTTTTGCTTAAGTGAGAAACATTTACTTAGCATTCCTTGTTTCTGGAATTACGTGATATCTCATTATTTTGTTTCTTTTTTTGTCCTTTTTGGATTCTAATTGTTTGTTTGGACTTGTTTTTATTCTTCCTGAAGTTTCTTTTTATTTTTCCCCCTCTTTTATAACAGCAAATATCTGTGTCATTACCTAAGATTATTTATTATCTTAATCATTTGGTTTTTAGAAAGAAAAATTACCAAAACAGTAAGAAGGATGGATTGAAGAGGCAAGTTCCCAGTTAGGGACTGTAAGAAAAGGCTCTATCAATGGATATAAAGAAGATGTCTAGGGAGGGCTAAGAAAGAAGGAGACTAAATGGATTGATTATTGAGGTGGAATTGATAAGATTTAGCAGCTGATTAGATATGGGAAAGGAGGAAATGGGAGGAGTGAAAAGCTCCAAGAATTGTCAAACCTGATTATATAGGAGTAGGAAAGAGCCACTAAGAAAACAAAAAGAAGGAGAAGGAGGAAGAGGAGAAAAGATTCCTGGGAGATACTGTTTAAAACAATAAGAGAAATATAAATATAATGTAAATATATAAATATAGAAATAGAAATAGAAATCTGGAATTCTAAAGAAAGATCCAAATGACAGAGAAGAAAAGGTGCTGATATAGAGTAGTAATAAGAAAACAACAATACCAATCAACATTTACTAATTGCCTATTTTCTGTCAGGTGCTGTGCAAAACCCCCTTACATTCTCAGCCCTAAGAGCCCCTCAGCTTACAGATGAGGGAACTGAGGTTTAGAAAGCTTGAGTGACTAACCTGGAATGAATAGTTCATAGGAAAAGAAATACAAATGCATTTAAGCACATGAAAGTTTCTCAAACTTAGTCAAAATTAAGTGAAAATAATAAAAATGTTACTATATTTCTTCTTTGAAAGCGCTAATGATCAAAAAACATGATGAGGATGAGAGAAATAGCTCACGTATACATTGTTGGAGCTACAATTTGGGACAAAGCTTTAGGAGGGCAATTTGGAATATCTATCACAGTTTTTGTTTGTTTCTTTGTTTTCTCTATCATAGATTTAATTTTCCAACAACTCCACTTCTAAGAATTTAAAATACTGGTACATTTGCATAGAAAGCGTGTGTGCATGCATGTGTGTGTGTGTGCGTGAATGTGTGTGTATATGTTATACTGATAGTTAGCATGCAACAAAGTCATTTGGATTTGAGGGAAGTTCAGTGACCTATATAATACTATCTACTTCAAATCAATGCTTCTGTCCAGAGTCTCTACAAGGCCCTCCTTTGTCTTCTAGGGTCCTTAATTTTTTCACTTACCTTTTCTCTTCTTCTTTTGTTCTTCCATAGAACCAGGTAGTAGCTAAAGTTACTCTGCTCAACTGGGGTTTTAAACAAAGTGAGAGAGACTGAGAGAGAGGGAGAAAACTGGAGAGCAAGAAAGGGATTTGTGCAAACTAGTGTCTCTTCCTGATCATGTAATGTGGGAGGGAAGATGGAGAAGAACAAAGCTAAACACTTAGCAAATGCTGGGGGCAGGGTCCGCTCTCCAAATGCCCTCCTCTGCAACCAAATGCTGGCATCCTCTCCCAGGAGCCCTCACTCAGATCCTTGTGTTTTCCCAATGCTCTCAATAGACAACAGCTACCACATTTTTCTCAGTCCAGTACTCTGTCAACAATGCAATCCAGTCATTTTTAATACCTAATGTTGCAAAGTTGCAGACACAAAGAGCCAAAAGGAAAGGAAACAGAAGACGAAGGAACGTAATGAAGCCCTATTATTATGTGCCAGATACTTTCATAGATACTATTTCATTTATTCTTCACAATGTTCTGGGAGATGGTTACTATTTTCAGCCCTATTTACAGATGGAGCAACAGAGGCTTTGGTTGTTAGTAATTTTGCTAAAGGTAGACAGCCAATAATTAGGAGTGCTGAAATTCAAACTCAAGTGTGTCTGGCCCAAGGCTCCTGCTGTTTTACTTTCCACTTCGCATTTTGCCAAAAATGGGACAAAAAAACTTGAGTGCAAGAAGTAAAAACCATTCAAAACCTTGTGGAATTATTTCCCCTAACCTACTACTCATCTGGGGAGATCAGAGCTTGGCATGTCCAAAGCCAATGCAAGGTTTGAAAGTTAGCCTTCCCACTGATAACCTTCCCATTGATCCCATTCTATTACTAATGAAAGAGACCTGCTTCAGATCTGCTTCCTAAGCAAAGGGTCACGCAAAGAGGACTCAATTTTACTATCAAGGTTCAAACACTTAAATTTGTATGCACACTGCCACTTAATTTTTAAAAATTGATACTTAATGGAATCTAATATAAAACAATGACTGGATGGACAAGAAAAGATATAAAGAGGGCCCCTCTTGACTTTCATCTTCCTTTGGAATGGGGAGTCTGGGGCCATCAGGGAAAATAAATGAAGAAGAACTGAGATACAAAATTGGTAAATGATAATTTTCAGACAAAATTAATAAAACATTCAGTTCAAAAACTCATCCTGGTTACAAAATTATATATCATATCATTCTTATATTTGTAAATAAAATATTTGTTAAGTTCTTTTTACATGCAAGGAAGCTTTTTATTTACTTATGTAAACAAAACTAGCAGAGAACCTAATATGAAAACAGGAGATGTCACAAACTGAACTGTAATCCTGAGGAAAGCCAGTTATTTTATTAAACTTTGTGGGTCATCATGGCATAGTTCAGTCTGACTAAGCACCCATATTTTATATAGCTCATGGCTGCTTTCATTTCTAAGGGGTCTCCTGCCCTATATCATTCATTCATGAATTCATTCATGCAACAAATATTTATTGCCTATCTAGCTCTATATTGCTTTCTGTCATTATCTTCACAGATACACATACTTCATAATGGGCTTTATATCTACTACCCATCCTTACATTTTTCCCCTTAAATTTCCCTTACCTTTTCCACTCCATTTTGATGCTTTTGTCTCCCCAATCTCACAGTTTCTTCCAGCCTTGAGGACCCACCATGGACAAGTTTAACAAACTGAAATCAAAGCTGAAGTCATAAGTAGAGGAAAGTCATGTATGCATCTGCATTAATATTTCTAGGTGGAAGAAAATGACAGGGCAGTGCACAATTACACATTTTCCCAAATTAAACTGAAAATGCAGTTTAACATTTCAAAACTCTGGCACTCAAAGTTGTTTTCTCTGTTGATGAAACTGTAATTATACTACTGGGCAATTTAATTAATTTTGTGTTTTAGTACAAAAGTCCATGATTCTGCCTAAGTAGAGTTAAATTAATGGAATATAAATCGGTTTGTCACATCTCCAAGAATTTTCATGAAGGGTATTTGGCTTTAATTTCTAAAATCCAGTAAAGTCTCCACATGATGAAATTAATCATCCTTCTTTCATATCATTTCATCTAGAATTCAGGTAAAAAATGAATAATTTTATGTCCTCATTAACTATTTTGCCTGCAAAATACTAAAATTCTTAGATAAGCATTAAATTATTAGACCGCAGAGACAACCCAAGATGCTCATTAAATTAACTTCTTCCTACTTCAAAAAAAAATCAAAGAAAAATCATTAATAGATCATCATCAAAAAGCTACTATATGATATGGAGATGTGTTGTGTAATTTTAAGTTTATGGCTAAGAATGCCCCCAAGACAATAATCAATTCATAAATTTAGTTTAAGAAAAGGAAGGGGTCATTTGTTCTCCCTTAACCTTACCCTAAAATTCCATTTCCAGGTCAGAAAGCATCTTTTAAACTGAACACACTTGTATTCAGTGTGGTCCTTTCCATCAAGATTATTTCACCCTACTATGTTTACAATGTTTCACCCATAATTCCTACTCCACTAATTTGTTAATATAGCTACTACTCTGTATCTCTTTCCCATTCATCACAGGTTACTCTCTGCAACAATGCTATTATTAACAGTTAAACAAAAGACCACAATCATCATTTCACAGATGAGAAAATGGAGATGTGGAGAAGCTGAATGACTTTGACAGCAGTTTACTGTAGGAAAAATACTAAAGGATTTAAAGTCAGAAGACCAGAATCCTATTCTTTGTTCCTCCTGAATTAGTCATGTCATCTTTCTGCGGATTTTCCTTACCAGGAAGATAAGGGGCTAGTGTAAATTAACTCCGAGGTGCATTTTAGTTCTGAATTCTAAGCCTTGCCCAAGACTGAGAGTCATAATTAGGATACAAGTCTCTGATTATTCATCTGGTTCTCTCTCCAGTGCTTAAGTCAATAAACCTAAAAGTAAAAGATCCCCAATGTCTCCTCAGAACACCCTTGTTCATCATTTTACATCAGCATAGCCCTACAAACTATGAAAGAAAAAAAAGCAAACTATATGCAGTCTCCTTAGACATCAATTCGTTAGGACCACTGTATTATTTTTATGAACCAGCACTTATTTTCATAATTTAAAAAAATGTATCAATTTAACTGAAAGAGGTCTCAAACAATTAGTGGGCCTTTAGTATGACATCATTAAGAACTGTTCCAGGAACCTGGCTCTGTCATTTGACTGGCTGTCTGACCTTAAGCAAGTAAGCATAAAAATTTCTAAACTTTTTATAGTTCTAAATTTTTTAAAATTATTTTGATAAATGGCAACAAAGATGATAGAAATGCCTACCGTAGTCTTCAAAAAAAGATACACACACACACACACACACACACACACACACACACACAGAAAGGGGAGAAAAATAGCCTGCACCTAGTCTTTGCCAGAGGACTGAGAAGCAAAGGATAGATATGTGAGTACTTTCTGTGGATCCTCACTAAGAGCTCACCCAAAGAGAATGCTGAGGAAATCTAAGTATTAACAATGGAGGAGAGTGCCAGTAGCTACAAGACCTAATGGACGAATGAAATTGGCTTACCTGCCTTTTGAGGCTGCTTTCAACTGTTCTTTCTTTTTTTTCTTTTTAAATCCATGAAAATTAGGGCAATGAAAAGCATCCTACCAATGAAAAATATGGTGTGTGATGAGACCCTTGGTTTCTCAACTATGTTAAGAATGTGCGCCTCCAGGCCAGGGCTGTCACAAGTACCATGATTCTTAGCTGTGTAGTTTGACAAATATTTTCTCCATTCTGATGGAATAGACCAATTGGAATGCACCAATTGCATTGGAATGTACCAATTCTGACCCAGCATACACCAGTCACACATTGCATCTGTAGTTCTTTCTTTCCCCCATTTAGAAAGAGGCTGTGGAACTGCCTGAGAAAATGAAACTACTTACACCAGAGAAGTAGAGATTCGTTTCATTTGCATTAGTTGGCAACTGTTGTAAAATGGTTGTGCCACAGAGCATTTCTTTAATGCCATAAGAACTTAAGTGGAAAAGTCAAGAAGTAATGTCTTTTCCATAACTAAGAAGTTTGAAAATACCTCTTAAAAGTCATTTTAGGGGTACCTGGGTGACTCAGTCAATTAAACGTCTGACTCTTGATTTAGGCTCAGGTCATTAGTGAGCTTGAGCCCCACATTGGGCTCTGTGCTGATGGCGTGGAGCCTGCTTGGGATTCTCTGTCTCCCTCTCTCTGCCCTGCTCCCACTTGCACTATCTCTTTCTCTCTCAAAATAAAAAAAAACTTAAAAAGATTTTTAAATAAAGTAAAAAAAAAAGCCATTTTAAAATGTAAAGAACCCATTGCTCCCACAAAGTGTTTTTAAATGTCCACCTGTTGAGTATAAATACCCAGTTAATCTTTATGGGAATAAGAGATTCTCTGTTCTAGATGTGAGGTAGTATTTGGAAGTCTACCCAGGATAATGTGTTACCATTTTGAAAACTTAATTTGAAACTTGGAGAGTCTATGTAGATAGTGGTAGGGAGAGTAGTGTGAATGGAGAGTTAGAAATCATTGGCAAAGAAACAATTTGAAAATACAAATCAAGGGGCACTTGGGTGGTTCAGTTGGTTAAGCATCTGACTCTTGATTTTGGCTCAGGTCATGACCTCATGGTTTATGAGTTGGAACCCCATATCTGGCTCTGTGCTGGCAGTGTGGAGCCTGCTTGGGAGTCTCTCTCTCTCTCTCTCTCTCTCTCTCTCTCTCTCTCTGCACCTCCCCCATTCATGCTGTCTCCGTCTCTCTCAAAATAAATAAATAAACTTTAAAAAAAATGAAAATACAAATCCAAAGCAAAGCACTCTTTTCCCCAAGCTGGACTTTAGTAAGCAAATAGATATAAAAGGGCAACCATGGTTTAAATTAAAAGTCTGATAAAACCGAAATTTATTTACTTTTGTAATTAATTTAATATAGCTTTATGAATTTGGATGTAAAAAGTATAGGAAATAGAAAAATCAATTACTTTAGTTTTTGTTCATTTTCTGCTCAAAATCAAATAGACCAGAAAAAAAAGTTATGTTTTCAAGCCTGTCGAATTCCTCTTCCACCATGATTCACTGAACCCTGGTATGACATGTCTGGCCTAGAAGAGAAGCAGATGTCATTCCAATAAGACCTCTGTTTCCTTGAACCTACGTCTCCATTCATCATTTTTGTCACATGCTGAGCACACACAGCCACTTGGACCAGACTCAAGGTCCCACAGCCTCTGTGAATTCTAAAGAGATGGGCATATTATTTCTTGAAATTGCTCAAACTACAGCAACCTTGGAATCAAGAAATAATGGCAAACAATCACAACACTTATTCCTTATTTATTATTCCCAACCCAGCAATCAATGAACTATAATCAGCTACCACCAGTATAAAACAGAATTCTTTATCTCCCTTACAAATATTGTGCTTTTAGGTAGATCCTCCTAAGCCAATATATTAAGCTTTTACCCTTATCTAGACAGGGAGGGGTATATAACAAAATCCTGTAGCTCTCATTTTCTCTTGCTGGCAAAATAGAAGTCAGTAGACTTGAGTTCTAACTCAAACATATAATACTCAGGTAAGACGTTTATTAACTATCCTGTGCCTCACCCTTACCACTTATAAAATAACTTACCAACACCTAGCTTCCCTAACTTCCCATTTCAGAGCAGAGGTTACATCTAGAAAAGTTCCTGATGACTTCACAGGAATGATACAAAAGAATTATTCTTTTCTGTCAGGGTCAGCAAATAAATGATTGGGAAAAAAATAAGTCCTTAGGGCACAAGGGAAAAAAAAACAAACCTGCCTCTCATATTTAGCTTGACCAAATGACAAGCACGTCAATGTGCATTGTAATAAGCCACTTAATATTTTATAGGTTAGTGACTCGCAACAGCATCTGATATCAAATATTGGCCCAAACACTTTTGGAAGAAGTGGCAAAAAGTGGACGCTGATAAGCATCAGCCAATTTCCTCCCAACCTGTGCTCACAGACGGCTTGTGAATGTTAAAATTCCAGGCTCAAATTCTGATCCTTTCTGGGAAGTGCCATTCTCTCTGGACAGTAAATGGCAACCCAGGCCACAAGGCTGTGCATGCAGATGGTGTACAGAAAGAGGGAAGTCTGTTCTCATTGTGAGCTGAAATGGCTGGCTGGGAAATAAAGCTTTACCTTTCACCCTTCCATTAAAGCTGTAACAGCCCTGATTTCCATTAAAAGATCCACTCATTTCTTTTTTCAATGGCACCACAAAGGAAAATAGGACCAGAGATTATTCACCAAGACACAATGTACAGTACATCAATTTTCCTCATGCATGGAATATTACACTAACTGATTAAAGTCTCAGGATTAGTCTGTTAAAGTGGCCACAAGTTGATCTTTAAGCCAATTCATTTTCTTTTCAGCCCTATACTACAGTTCTGCAAACCCGACTTTAGTCTCCTTTGGTGAAATTTACACATAGGAGAACTAACAATATATAGTTCATGGAATAATTCACTGATTCATTTGAGGTCTTATGGAAAGTAATGGCAAGACATACCATTACAAGGTTACTGGTGATAATAATGTGGCACAAACACCCAGCCCCTTCTGGCCCATGATTCACTCTACAGTAAGTAGCAACACAAATGATAGCACCAGTAGCATAAGTTAGATTTCTGGATTCTATTCTTTAAAAAATTGCCCTGTTGGGGCACCTGGGTTGCTCAGTCGGTTAAGCATCTGACTTCAGCTCAGGTCGTGATCTCCTAGTTCTTGAGTTCAAGCCCTGAGCCAGGCTCTGTGCTGACAGCTCAGAGCCTGGAGTCTGCTTTGGATTCTGTGTCTCCCTCTCTCTCTACCCCTTCCCCACTTGCGCCTTCTCTCTCTCTCTCTCAAAAATGAACATTAAAAAAAATTTTTTAATGCCCTTGTCTTTTGCATTTACCAAAGAAAAAAAAACTTCTATACAACCTCTTCATATCTCTATTTCCTGCCTCAAACACAATGTACCATAAGAATACAGAGAAATACACAAGAATAGAGAAATTCATGATTTACAAAAAGTGTCACATTGCCCCATGTGGATGTAAATAAACTCTGATTTCAATGTTGGGACTCCAGTGAACACTGATTACTGCAAAATTTGACTCATTTCTACCTTCACCGTGAACTGGCAATGTGTCTCTAGAACCATGTTTCCCTTTTTAAAGAACACTTTTGCACTCATTCTTAATTTTGAGGATATCCTAAATAGAGACAGGTAAGATACAGTAGGAGTCGAAAGGAGGAGCTAGTGGGGCATCAGGCTGGCTAAGTCTGTAGAGCATGCAACTCTTGATCTCAGGGTTGTTAAGTTTAAGTCCCGATTGGGTGTGGAACCTACTTAATTAAAAAAAAAAAAAAAAAAAAAGGAGCTAGTGACCAAAAACATATCAGAGGATCTTTTATATCCTTCTTGCCCTAATTCTATCACTTCCCCAGTCATTAGAAGCCAAGTATGGAAAAGATGTATTGTGTAACAAGGGAAGCATGGTATACAATGCAGGGGAGAAAAGCTTTGTCCCTTACCTGTGGTAGTTAAAACTGATCACCTCCTTTAAACTTTAAATACCTAAGACATAGAAAATCATCTATTATTTCAGTCATATCTTATTGTTTACTGGCAATCTGCCAAGTCCCAAAGGCAGTCCCCTAACTTTTTGTTTCAAAATTATGTATAAGACACATATCAGAAAAGTCAGGCACATCTGGAATTTATTAGTACCAATATCGTGATAGTCTTCAGAGCAATTAGAACACACAATTCAGAAATTCCTCAGCTAAGGAAGTTTAATAAATAAAACGCTGAATTTTCTTAAAGCAAATGTTTTGCTTAAGAGCATATTTGCCCATTTTCTATATTTAGAAAAACAATCCCATTGCAAAATGCCACGTGGGATACATAGCCATCTTGGAAATCAATGAGACATTTCCATAAAACTTTTTGGGGGTTGCACATGGTATTTGCTTGCTAGTTTGTTTTTTGTTTGTTTATTTGGAGTGTTTCTCCTTTGGTCTCTTTTTTACTGATTAAAATATTTAGAATCATTTTCAGATGTTGAGTGACTAAGAAGGCAGAAGCTCATGTCAACCATTTAGCTCACTGGAGAGGGCAATATTTTTATGATGATAGTTTCTAAATAGAGAATAACTGAAAATACTAAATATTTTTCTTTCCCTTTCTTTTTTCCTTTCTCTCCCCCTAATCCTATAGGGGGAAAAAAAGTATCTTTGAAAAGAAATCTGATGATTTATTTTAGTCCATTTTAGTTTCCAGGTTGGAGTGAAGTTCCTGGCATGTGATATTAACTCTTAAATCTTTCCTTGCTCCTCAACATTGATCTTGCCAATGTTTTGGTTTGTTTGTTTGTTTGTTTGTTTTTGTGCTTTGTGTGTGGGGGGTTTTCTTGGATATGGCACCAAAAGCACAAGCAACAAAAGCAAAAACCCACTCATGGAACCACATTCAATTAAAAAGCTTCTGTAGGGGCGCCTGGGTGGCGCAGTCGGTTGAGCGTCCGACTTCAGCCAGGTCACGATCTCGCGGTCCGTGAGTTCGAGCCCCGCGTCAGGCTCTGGGCTGAGTTCGAGCCCCGCGTCAGGCTCTGGGCTGATGGCTCGGAGCCTGGAGCCTGTTTCCGATTCTGTGTCTCCCTCTCTCTCTGCCCCTCCCCCGTTCATGCTCTGTCTCTCTCTGTCCCAAAAATAAATAAAAAACGTTGAAAAAAAAAAAAAAAAAAGCTTCTGCACAGCAAAAGAAACAATCAACAAAATGAAAATGCAACCTATGGAATGGGAATAAAAGTCTGCAAATCATAAATATGATTAGAAGTTAATATTTAAAATATGTAAGGATCTCCTGCAACTCAATAGCAAAAAAAAAAAAAAAGTCTGATTTAAAAATAGGCAGAAGACTTGCATAGACATTTTCCTAAAGAAGACATACAAATGCCCAACAAGTACATGAAAAGGTGCTCAAAATAGCTAATCATAAGGGAAATGAAAATCAAAATCACAGTGAGATATATCACCTCACACCTGTTAAGATGGCTATTATCAAAAAGAATGGAAAGATCCCAAATGTCCATCGATGGATGAATGGATAAAGGAGATGTGGTATATATATACAATGGAGTATTACTCAGCAATCAAAAAAAGAATGAAATCTTGCCATTTGCAACTACATGGATGGAACTGGAGGGTATTATGCTAAGTGAAATTAGTCAGAGAAAGACAAAAATCATGACTTCACTCATATGAGGACTTTAAGAGACAAAACAGATGAACGTAAGGGAAGGGAAACAAAAATAATATAAAAACAGGGAGGAGGACAAAGCAGAAGGGACTCATAAATATGGAGACAAACTGAGGGTTGCTGGAGGGGTTGTGTGAGGGGGGATGGGCTAAATGGGTAAAGGGCA
Organism: Panthera uncia; assembly: GCF_023721935.1. Lineage (NCBI taxonomy): Eukaryota > Metazoa > Chordata > Mammalia > Carnivora > Felidae > Panthera > Panthera uncia. The sequence goes on along the minus strand of NC_064816.1, from coordinate 97,779,635 downwards.
TTAAGGAATCTACTCCTGAAATCATTGCTTCACTATATGCTAACTAATTTGGATGTAAATTTTAAAAAATAAAAAATAAAATTAAAAAAAGAAAGAAAGAAAATGATGCTGGTGAGTTTGTGGAAAAGAGGGAAATACTGGTACACCATTGGTGGGAATGTAAATTAGTACAGTCTCTATAGAAAATAGTATGGAGGTTCTTCAAAAAATTAAAAATAGAATTCTCACATGATCCAGCAATCCCAGTCATGGGTATATATCCGAAGGAAACAAAATCACTATCTCAAAGAGATATACATCTGCACGCTCATGTTCACTGAAGCATTATTAACAATAGCCAGGACATGGAAACAACATAAGTATTATTTAGCCATAATAAAAAAGAAGAAAATCCTGCCATTTGTGACAACATAGATGGATATTGAGGGCCATATGCTAAGTGAAATTAGTCAGAGAAACACAAGTACTGTATGATCTCACTGATATTTGGAATATAAAAACATCGAACTTACAGAAACAGAGAATAGAATGATGGTTGCTAGGGGCTGAAGGGTGGAGGAAATGAGGGTATGTTGGTCAAAGGGTACCAACTTGCAGTTATAAGATGAATAAGTTCTGAGGATCTAAAGCACAGCATGGGAACTATACATACAGCACGGTGACTATAGCTAACAATGCTGTGTTATACGCTTGAAATTTACTATGAGAGCAGAGCTTTAATGTTCTCACCACAACAAAAATGACAAATTGGTAATTATGTGAGGTGAGAAATACGTTAACGAACGTTATTATGGTAAACACTTCCCAATATATATGTGTATCAAATAGTCACTTGTGCACTTTAAACTTACACAATGTTGTCCATCAATTATACCTCAATAAAGCTGGGAAAAAGCTATGAGAGGGGATTGGCTTCAACAAATATTAAATAGCTAGACAGTCATCCTAATGAACATAGTGTTTCTGATGCATACAGACCAATGGAACAGAAACAGATGTAAGGGTATTTAGTATATGATAAAAGCATCATCTGAAATCACTGAAGCAAACATGAGACATTAAATAAATGATGCTAGGATGTCTGGTTACCGATTGAAAACATAAAATTAAACTAATACTTTACACCATATACAAGACATAAATTCCAAATGGATCAGGGTCCTAAATGTAAAAAAAAATAAAACCACATGTGTACAAGAAAATGTGGATGAATTCCTATATTAACGAGGTATAAGCTAAAGTTCTCTAGGACTCAAAATCAACAGAAAATAAAAAGGTCAATAAATATGACTACATTAAAGAATATTTTTAGTTAAAAAGGGAGGAAATTCTAACATATGCTACAACATGGATAAAGCTTAAGGACATTATGTTAAGAGAAATAAGTCAGTCACAAAAGAGCAAATATTGTATGATCCATTTATACGAGGTACTTAGAATAGTTAAATTGGTAGAGACGAAAAGTAGAATCATGGCTGTTAGGGGTGGAGGGTAAAGGAAATGGGGAAGTTGTCATTTAATGGGTACAGAGTCCCAGTTTTACAAGATGAAAACAGTTCTGGAAATTGGTTGCACAACAATGTCAATGTACTTACTACTGAACTGTACACTTAAAAATGATTAAGAGTCAGTTGAGCATCTGACTCTTGGTTTTGGGTCACGTCATGATCTCACAGTTCGTGAATTCAAGCCCCACGTTGGACTCTGCATTGACAGTGTGGAGCCTGCTTGGGATTCTCTCTTTCCCTCTCTGTCTCTGCCTCTACCCTGCTCACTCTCTCCCTCTGTCTCTCTCTTTCTCAATATAAATAAGCTTTTTAAAAAATGATTAAGGTGGTAAATTTTATGTGCTGCATATTTTACCATAATTAAAAATAGAAACTAATTTTTAAAAATTAATTTTAAACTCTGACCTTGCCAGAGACCTGTGCAAATTAGATTTCTAGGGAAAAAATCCCTCATGAGATTTGTCCCAGAAAAGCAAAGTAGGAAGCACACTCATCTCCTGAGCTATCAAAAGGAGCAATCCACATTGATACTTCCTACCAAGGGGGATCCAGTTAATTTTTGCCAGTGCATTTGCAAAACAGAGGAGAATCTGTGAGGTGGTTCTAGCATTAATCCCCATAGCCACCTCACTCCACTCCCCTTCCCCCCACCAACCTTTTTAATGCTTTACCAGGTACCAACTTCTACAATCCCAAGAAATTTGGAAAAACCAAGACAGGTCTACAGAATGCCTACTGTAAAAACAGATCAAGCATTTAAACAGAGGCATAGAAAATACTTTCTCCTCCCCTCTTCCCATCACACATCACACATGGCTTTGCATAGGTGCCTATCTATTTGCTTAAACTACCTACCATTAATAACTCCTCAGTAAAGGTATGAAATAAAAGCCTATTAAGTCAACATCACATGTTCACATATCCTAGTCTCAAGGCCTTGCAGAGCCCTAAAAAAGGGAAGATATAAAAGATGGTAGAGGGTCAACAGTGTCAACGAAGTTCCAGCCCATAAAGAACCATGATATTAAAGAAGAAAACTATTAGAAAACTATTAGATTCCCTGAATGAACAAAAAGTGGGATAGGAAGAATATCCAATAGGAACTGTTGTTTGAAGTTTCATCAGTGATAGTAACATATTCAGAGAAAGAATGGATCAAAAGGACTGAATGGGTTTGTTAGCATAGAAAACGGATTCAGAGAAGCAAGCAAGATCATGCATGCTCACCACTCTCAAAGACAGGAAAGCGCAAGACAGAAAGAGAATCTTCACTCTACTTTGGATCCTGCCATGTCCTCTTATGAAATAACGTCAAAGCTTTCTAGATATATAGAGAGAAACGGATGCATCGATATATGGATCTGCATCAAGTTTTGATTACTAATTGGGCTCTCCAGAGCTGCTATATGTGCTTTAGGTATTCTCACAGGAAAAGGGCATTATCAAAATAATGTTCTGGTTGCAGTGAGTCTATTTCTGACTGTTAACTCTGAAAGCACTGGCAAAGTTTAGTTTCTGGGCCTTGGACTAAAGCAGTTTCACCAAGCTGATGCCACCCTGCAGGACCTCAGCTAATCATTTTTCTACCAGCTTTTCTCAGGATTGTTTAATGCACAATATTTAATTAAAATTTTTTCCAGATTTTTAAATAAAAGAGTATGGGGTGGGGCAGCACATCATGGTAATGGAGCCTAGTTACCCAAGTTTTCATGAAGAACCTGAATGCTTCATGAGAAAGAGAACAAATGCTATTCTTGCCTGTTCAACAATCTTGCATAATCGTAAGACTTTTATAAAGACTTATAACCAACCTTTCTAAGTCAGCCATTTGAACACTGAGTTGCATGTAAGATGACCATATAATTTATCATCTATACCAAGATACTTTTGAAAGTAAAAGAAAATTTTGTTTATATCAACCACAAGCATAAAATAGGACTGTCTCAAGCAAACAGAAGTATATTATCATCTTAGTCTTATGGCCTTGATCACTGAATATTCATTAAATACCTACTTAGAAAAATGACTAATTCTCTTTACAATTAAAAACACAACTAGAAGCTTTTGAAACAGAGTGATCTCAATTCATTAGTCAATAAACAAAATAATTTCCCAAACACAGAAAAACTTAAGATGACATTGGTCTGTTCATCTTCCCCCAAAAAAATTTGTTCAGCTCAGGGTTAGTAAGAAAAAGAAACTCCTACTGCTGCTGATGAAGCCATCTGTGCTTCAAAGACGGCTGACAGGTGCCTCCAGAAGAAGCAATCAAAAGTCATTAACGATCAAAATCATGACAATTAAATACAAGGATCTATTAGGGTCTTATTATCCAAATTTCAATGAAAAGAATTCCAACACTCTCTCCCCCCAAGAGAAGAGCAGTTACTTTAGTTTTTCAATCCATCCATTGTCCTCTGCTTTTCAGATTATAACTGGAATAGCTTGAGCCCTCAAAATTTTTTAAGAGTACACTCTTCTCTCAGCCAGACCACTTTCATACTAAGGAAATGTATTCTGAGAAGATGTGGCATTTTTAAAAGTTCAAAGTTGAAAGCATACATTCTATAAATAAACCTACAATGAAGTGATAAAAGGTTTATTTCTGATTTCTTATTTCACAAACTAGGAACTAGGCATAAAAATATTGGGTCATAAAATGCTTAAAAAGTAGATTACTAGAAACTAATAGAACACATTATTATCTATTGAGCCAATGATGGGTCAAATGGCATTTTGAATTCTTGCAGAGAATATGAATATGACCTTCATGTATACCATTTACAGAAAGCAATTTTATTTACATTTTTAAATCCACATAAAGGTGAAAGATGATACTGCTGCAAAATGGAACATTTAATTTTTTGCCCCAAGGCATAACTAAGCTCTCCCAAGGTCAAACGTAGCACAAGCCTGAAATGAAACCAGATTCTCCCCCCAGCATCCAATGCCACTTTGGGCAGGAGTATGTTGGGTCTACTTTTATTCTTCAGAAATAGAAAAATTCCTAATTCTAACACGAGTAAGTGTATAGAATATTTGGTGGGCATTTTTCTATTTTATTTTTTAAATCATATATCTAGACTATGATAAGAATGCCTAAGCTAAAATAGTTGAATGTTTGGGACTATTTTGACAATAAGGTATTAAACTAAACAGATATTTTAAAGTTTCTTAGTTTGTATCATCACGCAAAGACTTTACTTTTAAAAGAATATGAATTTGCATCTCTGTCTTATATCCGGTAAGCTGTCGGAACACGGGACTCATGAGAATGCCACAGGAGAAACTAGAGTTTTTGCCTCTTACATGTGGTTATCCCGTTACAAATAAACTCTGTTCTCTCCCCACCTCCTTCTGTCCAGACATGGCAAGTAATTCAAAATACAGGTATATGATTTGCTAGGAAAGATACAGATATTATGGATCATTTTAAACTCCATCACAGATGACTGTGAAGGTTGTGCTTTATGCCCTGGTCTCACTTATTACCTTACCCTGAGGCCCAGGTATCATTTTTTATATCAGTCAGGTCAATAGATGCAGACTTCCTAAAGAGATTGTGTCCCACATGCCACTCAGCATAAGCTTGAGTCACAGCCATTAATATCATACCTGCATTTGTTACCCTTGTATCCCCCATTTGTTGGGAAGCCTCTCCAGAATAACTACATCTAATGATGAAAACAACATTATAGTAACACCACAGCAATTTTATGCGCACTCCAGCTACCCGAATAAGGTCTACCCAGAGCAGTGGAAAAGAAGAACTCTGCGTTAAAGTGGAAAGCAACAGTTACTTCTTTCAAAAACTTTTTAAAATGAGGCTCATTCTCCTCCCCCTCCATTACAGGCACCCATGCATGCATACGTGCATACACACACACACACACACACACACACACACACACACACACAATATGGTGTAGGAATTAAAAGCACTGACTCGAGAATTATATTGCCTAGGATCGATTATTGCCACCTTGCACTAGATACATTCTCAATGCCTTAATTTCCTCATCTATAAAATGGTGTATTATCAATGATATGACTACAATGGGCTTAGTAATATATTAACACTAGTCATATCAACAATACTGATACTAATAGTACCTATCATCTCATAGGACTGAGAAAAATAAAATGAAAATGAAAAAAAAAAATCCATGGTAAAGTTGCTAAAGTCCTGGCACAGTGCTTGGCTCTGGGTATAAACAGGAATGTAGAACATTTTATCCTCTGCAGTCATCCCATACCTCTCCCAATTCTCATGTCAAATCCAAGACACAAAAAAGTTCTATGTAGGAACTCTTCTTGGGTAATCAGGGCAGTGCCTTGGAAGGAGGCATATGGTGGCAGACAGGAGATATTTTGAGCCATATAGGAGAGGGGTGCTGTGGCTTTCACCTATTAAATTATGTCATCTAGTGCTGCTGGGAGCTTAGGGTGCTGCCACATCTAGGAAGTCAGCTACAATGAACTTTAGTGGAGAAAAGTAGCCGATACCATGGCCAAAGGACCCTGGACTTCAAAACCCAGGAGGCTAGATGTTTTGATTACTTTGTATGAAAATTTTAACAGAATTTCAACTGTTAGCAGTAATTAAAAGCAAAAATTGCTCTCAAATATCAATATTTTATTTTTTTAATGTTTGTTTTTTTGAGACAGAGACAGCATGAGTGGGGGAGGGGCAGAGAGAGGGGGAGACACAGAATCTGAAGCAGGCTCCAGGCTCTGAGCTGTCAGCACAGAGCTCCATGCGGGGCTCGAACCCACGGACTGTGCATGACCTGAGCTGAAGTCAGATGCTTAACTGACTGAGCCACACTGGCACCACACAAATATCAATATTTTAAATCAGATCTTAAGAAAGGTTCACACTGTTTGCCACCTAAATTAAAACATCACAAAAATTCTCACTCAACTAGGCAATCTGTTCAGTAGGCCTGTCAATTACTTGTGTCTTCATTTCAATAAACACTTGATTGGTTGCTGTGGAAATAGCCATTTTCTTCTGGCTTTACACAATGGTTACTATTCCCATTAAATTCACATGGCTCTCTGGGCAACACTGGGCAACTGTACAGCAATAAACCACTGGGAAAGAAAAGATGGTCCTAGGGTAGAGTCAGCCTTTGCATTCACCCAGATAAGGGCTGTGTTGGGAGCAGGGGAACCGTCCAGAAACCTTCCTGTCTAAAAAGTATCAACACTTTTTTATTTACTAGTTTACCACTTTTATGTGCCAGGCACATGTCAAAGCTCTTTATAGTACGTTACCTCAGTTAATCCTCAATAATAACCGTATGGTTTATGAAGTATTGTTAGTCCCATTTTACAGATATGGAAACTGGGTTCTGAGAGGTTAAAAAGTTTGCCCAAGGTCATCAAAAAGAATGAAATCTTCCCATTTGCAACTACGTGGATGGAACTAGAGGGTATTATGCTAAGTGAAATTAGTCGGAGAAAGATAAACATCATGTGACTTCACTCATACGAGGACCTTAAGACACAGAACAGATGCACACAAGGGAAGGGAAGCCAAAATCATATAAAAACAGGGAGGGGCACAAAACATAAGAGACTTAAATATGGAGAACAAACTGAGGGTTGCTGGAGGGGTTGTGGGAGGGGGGATGGACTAAATGGGTAAGGGGCATTAAGGAATCTACTCCTGAAATCATTGTTGCACTGTATGCCAACTAACTTGGATGTAAATTTGAAAAATTAAAAAACAAGTTTGCCCAAGGTCACAGAACTAAGAAATCACACTGCTATTCTCTTCCAGCTTCTTTCTCTTAACAAGTCTTTTTTTAGTGCTACTTCCCTTAAGGGAAGTGAGTGATCTGAGAGAGGGAGAGATCCTGAAATGACTGAAAAACGGCCTGTTTTCTCCCTCCTGTGGCCAGGTCCACATTGGAGCCAACAAGTCATCCACTTTTTCATCATAACTCTTTTTTTAAGCATTTTTTTAAATGTTTATTTTTGAGAGAGAGAGGAACAGAGTGTGAGTCAGGGAGGGGCAGAGAGAGAGGGAGACACAGAATCTGAATCAGACTCCAGGCTTCTAAGCTGGCAGCACAGAGCCTGACGCAGGGCCAGAACCTGCCACCCATGAGATCATGACCTGAACCTGGCCGCTGAACTGACTGAGTCACCCAGGCGCCCCTCATCATAACTCTTCTATTTCTACCATGAATTCAGTGTTGACACTTGCACAGGGGCCATGGCATTACCCATTTAGTAGAAATAACAGTAGAAGTAGTCTTGGTAGGATATCAGCCATCTTTCCACATGTGCATTTGCCTTTAAAGCCTCTTGTTTTCTTCACCAGTTGATCAAAGAACAGAAGCAGACTGTAGGGGGCTGGAGGGGGTGTGTGGGTATACATCAATCTGAGAGAGGTGCGTGTACATCTAGCCACACATCAATTATAGCCATTCTAACTGTGAAGGACTTCAGTCAAGAATGCAAGGCAGGATTAAACATCTCGGGCCAAACCATTCACTTGTCACGTTTCCACTCTCCAGCACATTTCAGAGAGCAAAGCTGCAGATCCAAAAGCAGTGGTTCAGCAAACCTGTGCTAATGCCAGATCTGCATTAGTTTGATAATGGCTAGAGATTACGACTGGCTCTTTGGTGCAGCTGTTCATAACTCTGTCTTATTAAACCAAAAGAAATAAGGTTGAAAATCTAACATGAGGCACTCATCATTCAATTATGTATTTCTTGTGAAAGAGGCAAAAACTCTGCCATGTTCTGCAAAATCTCCACATCAATAGCAATTAAGTTGCACATCAAGACCAGAGAAATACTACACTGACTATGCATGAATAACTTCCTTTCATATGCAGTGGTTTGCATCTTTCTCTGCATTTAATTCTGGAAAACAATAAATGACGGTGCCTTGGTACAAGAAACTATATGCAAATAACTGAAAAAGATACGTGAGTAAAGGTATTTTATATTTTCAATTTTAGAGATCATATAGTCAGCCCTATTACCAACATCACAGCTGCCCCAACAATAAATTACAACTCATCATTTTACGAAGAGATTTAGAATCAAACCTGGGATTAATTATAGTATTTTCACTGAAAACTTTTCAAACAGAAAGCGTAACAGAATTCATGTTATCCAGTCCATGTTTTTAAGAGTTTTCTATCAAGCATTGAACAGCATCAGGAATGAATATAGCCAGTTGGTAACTCAGGGCATTGTTTCTTATTTAAAGGAGATGTTAACACAATAATTAAGGGCCCATTTTTACAAAAAGGACAAAAGGGACAAAAAAAGAGTCTAACTATTTTAGGTAGTCTTTGAATGAAATAGGGGGGAAAAGAATGTTTTGAAAATGGTTTTTGGCCATTATAATTTTCAATCCAATCAGACAAAATAAGAAAAAAAAAACCTTCATTCTCTAAATGAAAATACACAGTTAAAAAAAGAAAGAAAAGACAAGAAAGAAATTCATAGTGGGGCTTATGAGATCCCAAGTGTTTATGAGATGTTTTATAAGCCAAGGGGCTTATGAGATCCAAGTGACAGAATAAAGAAAACCATAGTTTTTAACGTATGTTTAAAGGGAAGAAAAGAATGAAAACCACCAATTTTTCTAAATTTTGCCCACATTTATGGAAAGTAGCTGAAGAGATTTAATAGTGTCATTATATTCAGAAAGTCTCATTTATAAGGAGTTTGAGGCTAAATTAAAACCTCTACTTATTCTTCAAAAATTCACATTTAATATTCACAGTCCACAACTCCAATAAGTATATTGTTGATCATTTTAAACAAAATAATAAAAACAATATTGGAAGGTTTTTTTTTTAATTTTCTTTATAGTAACCCATGGATCTCCTTGTAATCTGGTAAATCAAACAAATAAATCTTTCCTAAAATTTTGATTGTGTACTTCGATGTTGCCTCAGAGTCTTACAATCAGTTTCAAAACTGGTCAAGTACATAAAAGAAGGGGCAGGTTTATGATTAGCACATCAGTTCACAAAGAAGGACAATAAATTTCCATTATATTGTCAAACTCACTCAAAACAATCAAATATTTCACTGAACCATTTACAACTATTGATTGCACACAAAACCTGACTTTATATTCTTCCTATTTTAAGTAGAAGTGATATTTTACAAGGGCTTCACAAGTAAGAGATTGTGAATGTAAAGCAGTCCATTAATTTTATATAAGCTGTTTTATATACCTGTGGGCCTCTAATAACATTCAGCTACAAGGTTACAAGGAGAAGAATCATTTTCTAAAGTTCAGTTGGAGAGGTTGGCGTATATATACATAACTAAAATTCTAGCTGTCATGCCAGCAGTTTCTTTACCAAAATTGCTTTCATTCTGTAGCTGAAAATACTGACATAAACAGGACAGTAGTATAGTGTCAGTTACCAGATTCCTATCAAGGAAATGTTACTGTCAAACTCAAGTTGACATTTCAAGGCCAGCAACTTAGAAAACAAAAGGATTCCCCACTGTAATTTCCCATGGAATCCTTCAAAAAGGAAATGTACAGATGTATATCTAATCTTCCTCTATATGCGTGTGTGTATGTGCGCGTGTGTGTGTGTGCGTGCGTGTGCATTTAACTTGTAAATGAAAAAGACTCTTCTAAATCAGGAAATTTTCTCCAAGCCTTTCTATCATAATTTTTTCTGGTAATAATCTATTTTACAGAAGGAAATCTGTGCCTCCTTCCTTTTAGACTGTGACTTTGGTTTTATTAAAATTCCTCCCGATTTGCAGTGTGATATCTTTGTGTTGGCTCTGGAAGGCCACGTTACTTACTCTATGTATAAATGTGTGCACTGTGGTGGGTTAGGTACAGGGAGGGGCAGAAAAAATTCAGGGCTTTGCAGATGTTTCTTTCTGCTCAGCTTCCTGCATCATAATGCAACTTTGCCATGCTAAGCCCAGTGTACATTTTCATTGAGCGGCTAGCCGGGCCTTTTGTTCCACTAAGTTAGTACAAGCTAATAAATGTCTTTTCACTTTATTGGGACCTCTCTTTAAAAAGACATGACTGTGAGGTCTGGTCTTACAGAGATAGTCTTTCAGACTTGAGAAAAGTAAATTAAAAAGACATTCCTGCTAATATCAAAGCAGGCTTATTACTTCAATATAAGCACTTCCTTAATTTTCCTTCCTCAGCATGCTACATAAATATAAATAAAAAGGCTCTCCACTGGATGCATGTTACATATATCTCACAGAGTTTAATTATAAAGCCTCTAAAAATGAAGATGGTGGGAGGAAATGATGTCAGTAGATCATACAGTTCTGGTATTGAGTTAGCTGGCTGTCCCTGACAGCACAGAACAAAGACACTCAGGTAATCACAATATACCATGAAAGGCTGGGCTTGGAGAAAAAGAAAATCCAAGGGGTAAAGAGTATGATTTCTACTTTAGTGCTTGGAACTTCACAATTTTCAACTTTGTTTTCATTAATGTTATTACAGATGTTATTATAATTATGATAATTTTAATGCAATTAAGGAGGAGGAGTTAGGTTTTCTAAATACCACACCCTCTCTTCTCTGCTAGACTGATCAGATATAAAGAAGCGGTGAGGCAGATGAAGGCCAAGTACTCAAAAATACACACATACACACAACACCCCTCAGTTGATCCGTAAAAGCAACGACATTGCAGGAAACAGTGAAGACACCAGAACAAGGAATACAACTTTCATCCCAGTGGCTGCCCACCAGGGGTGGCAGGCAACTTCTAAGAGTAAGAAAGACTTCCCAGGGGTGCGGGCTGCGCAAACAGGGAGAAACAGGAAAACGCTGTGCAATTCACTAGGCAGGACCCTGAACACTACAGTGACTTCAGTGGGGTTAAGGTAGGTTAAAAACTGCAGCCAGCTGGCCCCGAAGGCAAAACGCTAGCTTCGCGCTGGGAAGAGGAAGGCTATCTCAGCCAGGCCTTCAAGAATACCCTGGAGACGTTGCGCCTGAACCTTTACTTCCATTCCTATTCAGTTCCCGGTCTCTCTTCACCTCCAGATTGCCTCTCTTCTCGCAGGTTTGCCTTTCCCCAAGCCGGTTTCTCACACAGGTTGATGGAGCACTGCCTGCCAGACCTCTGCTCCTTTAATACTGTGGGGATTTGCAGAATCGGGTATCCTGAAAGGATTGACTCTTCCAATAAGGCGAGAGAAACGGACAGAACTTCCCAGCCAACCTTCGCCTTTGACACAGAGAACCCCTAGCGCCAACTCTGGGTACTCCCCGGCTGATTTCTGGACCAAATCAAGCGTGTGACCACCGCCAAAGAGGAACTGCGCACACTTTAAGTGACCACAGTGACGGCTCTAGAGGGCTCAGAAAGGCCCAGGAAGGATGTGCAACAGCAGCCGGAGAAGGGGAGCGGAGGAAGGAAAAGGGGAGGAGGGACAGTCGTGGTGTAGGAGGGTCTGGGGGTTTGTTCGGGGGGTTTAGGGGCTTTTTATTTGTTTTGTTAAGTAAATAAGGAGAAATTTCCCCCCACCCCATCCCTGTTCTAATGATGATAGATTCCACGCTGCATCAGGCCCCACGCTGGGGAGCCTAACCACACGGAAAATAATGAGGCTGCATCCCCATTCGTCTGCATTAAAGGCGAGCCGGGCGCTTTCGATAGGAAATACATCGATTCCTTTGCCCGGGCCTTGGTTTGTCCTGCTCCCCGTGAATAATTGCTGCTCCTTTAGAAATTCATAATAATTAGGACTTCCCACCCTGCGCCCGCGCGGCTTTTTAAAGGCGCCTGATCCTGGAGGGCGTCTCGGTGGCTCCAGCCGTGTTCCCTGCAGGTGGGAGAGAGAGCATGAATCATCCCCCCCCACACACACACGTGGTTTTACTCTGAAGAGAAAGTTGATTCCCCCTCCAAACCTCAGTTTCCTTGTGTGTCAAATGGGGCTTTTGCGCTGTTAAAGATACAACTTTACATCACTTGATTCATGCCTGTTTGGGAGGAGGGGGAGATTTAACGAACTGTGTGAGGGAATGCGGACAGGGGAGGAGAAAGTGGGAGACACAAGGATTCACCACCCCTCAGCCTAAACTCTGTGGCAATCACGTGACGCCGCAACCACCGATGTTGTGGGGGGAAGGGGTGCAAACGAGCCGATCTGACCACAGGAAACACCGGGACCTAGCTATCCGAGCCCATTGCTCCCGAACGCCTGGGAGGGGGAGGCAGGTCGTTAAAGTCGCGACTGGGCGGTAGAGAAGCGACTGCGGAAAGCGCCAACTCTACTTCTAGAAGGGCCGAGCCCGCGCGGCCGCGGGGGAGGAGGGCTCAGCCGCGGACACCAGGCGGGGCGGAGCCTGTGGCTCTGTCCGTGGTTCTGAACTACCGCTCTGCAGGCCGGGCTGGCACAGCCGCAGGCCACCGAACCATTCAATCTCGTACCCGCGACCTCCCTCCGGAGAACTGCTGCAGTTCTGCCTGCTGCCCCAGAAGTGCCGAAGCTCGGCGGCGTCGACAAAAAGTTCCCCTGAAGCAACGCTTTGGTGGGAAGGCTTGGATTCCAGACGCGAGAAGGCTGCACCTGTGTTTTCTCCAACCAGCTGGGATTGCTCGAGGTCACCTGAGGCTAAGAGCAGACAATAGAGCGTGCGTAGCTGTGGCGGCGGCGACTCCCGCCCGGAAACTTCGCGGGGCCCGAACACTCTGCGGCTTTGGTGAGAGGGCTGTGTTTTCCGACTCTAGGGTATGAAGCCTACGTCGAAGAAAGTTTCTGGCTCCTAAACTGCAGAAGACGACTTGATATGGCCTTTAAAATCAATGGATGGGGAGGCGTTCTGAGACCTAGGGCGGGATGTGTCAGGAGGACCCCCCTTCCCTCCGGTGGGGAGAGGGAGTCCAACCTCCCTTGGCGGCCTTCGCCGCCACTGCCTCGGATCCTTCCCGTCAGGATCCATTAGGCTTAGGAGGGTGATGGGCGAGGCCTGGCCGGAGTCAGGTTCAGCAGAGACGCGCAGAGCCCCCACGACCCAGTTTCTAAGGAAACCCTCAGTATTTCTCAGCAGCAATTTGTCTTATTGTAGGAGAAAGAAGCAGTACAAGAAAAGCCTCTCGGTTCTCCATTCTCATGCAGATGAGGTGATGCGCTCCGGCTGCGGCCTGTGTATCCCCCTCCCCATCGTATTTCCGGCTTGAACAAGTAAAATACCCTCATTAATTTAAAGGAAGTTGGAGCGTCAGAAGGCGTTTCGCTACTTGCGGCGGCCGGAGAGGCAAGTAGTGCACTCTCGCTGCTCCTGGGACCCCACTGCGCTCACTATCCCAAACCCCCGCTCGCCACCTTGCTTTCCACCGTCCCGAGCACCCGACTAAACGCCAAAGGAACTTTCTGTAACGAAGGGCACCTGAAAAAAGATTTCTCTCCCTCCCACCCCCACCTCACCCCCGCCAGCCCTCGCCTCCGTAGTAAACAAAATATGCCAGAAAAAGCTGTTTACAGACGGGGTAATTAGGTTTTCAGCCAGCAGCAGAAACGCGACGCGCTCATTAGAAGTTTAAACAAACAGCCAGCAACCCTCGAGGGCAGACTGCAAAGTTGGAAAATGCGCAAACGTGCGCCTAGGCGCGCGGAGGGGCACGAAGAAGCCGCCAATATATATCATCTCAATAAAAAGCCGCTCTTGGAAAGCTTGCATAGTAATTGAGATGGGCGCTCTTTTCTGATCTGGGTTGGCATTTCCTCATCTCGAGCTGACAGAGCCAACTCAGGAAATTGCGGGTAATATTCATCTGGGGAGCACTTTCATTAAACGTAATTCATTCGACTTTCACAATAAATTGAGTGACATCCTTACAGCGGAACCTTTTTATCCTTGATTAAGTGCTTGCCAAGCTTTGGTTTCCCACTTTATTGTCACATTCCTTCAAGCAGAGTCGTCAACATGCCAATCGACAGCAGAAAAAATGTGCGCGTCTTGTTTACCAAGCTCCGGGAGGGGTTAGTGCTGACATAGAGAAAAAGAGCTGGTCGGGAGCTTGAGTAGCGGATAAATCAAGACAGCAACTTCCTGCAAACACGCGTCGGGACCTGAGGAATGGTGGCGAGTAGATGGCAGGTGGGGGGGCGGGGGGGGGGGGAGGCGAGAGAGTATACCCAACTTACCACCCCGCTGCTCCTGTACGCAGCCGACCCCGACCGCCCCTCGCCTGTCTGACTAGTCCGCCTCCCTCCATTAATTAAAATAGTTAAAGACTGTTAAGGTCTTAGAATGAGATCTGAAGATCCTACAGGACTTGGTTGCTTTAAGGGAACTTTACAGAATCGAATCAAAGCTAGGCATCTTATTTAAAAACAAACAAAAAACTCTGAAAGAATCCACACTCCCTAACTTGCCACTGGAAAGCAAGCAAACTTTCAGAGCCTCTATCGGCTTTCTTTCTGGGCGCAAGGGTGCAACAAGAGTGTTATTTCTCATTCCCAAGATTCCCTTTTGACTCTTTGAACAAACGCCGCCAGAGCCAAACTCATTCTAGGTTCTTCAGACCCCGGAATTCCAAGAGAAGCTGAGGACCGCCTCGATAATTCAGGACTGGGAGAGATCAGGAAGGCGTCCCTTTGCCAATCGGTGGTCCCTTCTCCCTCACCCCCTATAAAATCAAAGAAGGCCAAGACAGAAAATTGCTTATTTGAAAAAGCAATATCCAAATGTTTTCATCACTCAAATGTCCTTTTGAAAATATTGTCCACGGTGGTTATTACCTGGACAATGCTGTCAATTTCTGTAGTCTGCAGAAAATTTTCCCTCATATAAAAAAGTAGGACATTGGGCACCTGTCTCAAAAAAATCAACCAATTTCCCTGCCACCAGATATATTTTTCACCCAGACAACACTTTCATTAAGGAGGAAATAGCAGTCAACAATTCAAAGCCAAACAGAAATCAACTTCACACAAAGAAGAGCCACGAACTTAATGGCTTTCCGGGAAAACAGCTGAGAAAGTTGGAGTAATTCTGGTTCTCCCCTTCTGATACTGAAGGCAGTTTCCCCCAGAAGCTATTACTAGAAGGCCCCACACCACAATAATCCTCCTGAAGTGTGGCAGAAGGACAACCCACCCAAGCACTTCCTACCACCCAGGCAGCTTTCTTGGTCAATGGATAGTTGAACATTTCAGGAAAATACCTGGGATAGTAACAACTTTTCCTCCCACAGAGCCCTAGAGTATGTCTTGGGACTGATGAGTTCTCATGTTAGGCTGCTGGGGTACAGTCTTCTTCAAAAATCTAGGTTTAATCCTGTATCAGGAAGGCTGACCCAGGATAGAAAACTCTGTAAATGCAGCAGGGGCAGGGAACTTTTAGTACTGTCTCCAAGAACTGGGCTTAATAGAAAACACTGAATAACTGTTAGGTAGTTAATGCACTTTTCTTTTTAGGAATAAACCCAAATTGTAAAATTTTCAGTGGGCAGTGGCTTAATTTTCCAAGGATATAAAGTGCTTATACCTAATCCAAAGGACAGAGATTGGTGGTCTCTCTCCTGCTGTTTTTCCTCAGCTTCCTCAGTTCTTAACAGCCATCTTCACACTGTGTGAAGTTCACCCAAACGGTCTGGCTTCTAATAGTGTGGAGGTAGTATTCCATGGATTTATTAATCATTCTTTAGTCTCTGTTAAAAATTGGTGTGGAACTCATATTTTAAGGACACTCTAATTTTGAGGGAATAACTGACTCAAAATCTTTTTTAAGGACAAGGTTTGGAAAGAATTTTTCAATTCATGCCCATATTGGTTAAAAAAGCAACCAGATTATTAGCGATTTTAATTCCTATCAGAACTAGTGGGGCCTAAATTGGAGAGTGAAGAGCCCCTTCTCATGAGAACAGAACTGTGGATGTGTGACTGACCACAATAACATCATTCAACCCCTTGTCACATTCCCTGGACTCAATTTCTGAATAACATTTTTGTTGACATGCCCAGGGATTGCTCATTAGACTCAGTTCTCAACTCTGAAAATTGCCATAGGTGAGCCCCCAACAAGACACCTCTGCTTTCTACAGGGAGGTGCTCTCCCTGAGTGCCCTGGCCTATCCTTCAGTTTGATCCACTGAGAATGACCCAATTTAGGACTCCCTTTCTTCAAGACCAGAAACCACATTTTCCTAGTTTATCCAGTGTGTGCTTCAATTCAGTTAAAATGCTATCGTCCTGTTACCCATTCTGTCATACTGAAACATCTGGGAATCAGTCCAGAACTGACAGGAGAATAAAGATTGCAGGACTTTTTTTTTTTTTTTTACACAAGTATTGTTATGCCATAGGTTCCTCTCCTGCTGAATTGAGACTTTTAAATAAATCTACAATACACAAAATTCAATGGACAGAAAATTTCCTTGCCTTTATTTTTTTTAATGGTTTCCAATTCCCCTGCTTTTATGGCTGGAGTTAGCCCTGTGGTGATTTTTTAATATGCCAGCTAATATGCTTCAGAAGGTTACTTTGTAGACACATTTCTAATTAACTTCCCTTTGCAGTACTAAATTCGCTTCCAGTTTGAAATAGGACAGACTCATCTCACAATAAACACAAAAACACTCAAAATCCTCAACCTAGAACAGGCATTCAAAGAACTCTGGGCCAAGAAACATACTCTGAGAACATTCACCCAAATACAGGCAGGAGACTGTGGCTTAAGAATAGAGCATTGAATGCTCTCTACAGAGAACTGGTTTTCATTAAAAAAAAAAATCCACAATTTGGGAATATTTAAGGTATTTGTCAATAGGCAGAAGCACAAATATTTTTGTGTAAGAAATACCTAAACAAATCTTGTTCCCTGGACATAATGTAGCGATCACTCCTTGGAAAACATAACTGGGATTCCAGGGGCTGAAAAGGGAAAGGAAGGTGCACTGTGCTATCAGCTAGAAGGCAATGCATAAACAGAGCACCCTGTCACTTACCTTGTGGTGTGAACTCATAAAGACATAAAATTACTCATTAAACTCCTTCTTGGCTATGGCAACTCAAGGAGAAAAATAAAATAAAATAATGGTTTTGCCACCCCTGCCTTCTTGGAGTATAACTTCAAGCAGCTCCTGATAAACTGCATGCATCTATTGTAGTTTCTGGCAAAGACCTGGGATGTTCTAAGGTACAACTACAAATAAATGATAAATTCAGTTACAGTATGAGGTGTTTTAAAACAGATGGAGAAAGAAGCTTTGACCATTTCTTGGTCCCGCTGTCCTAGAGCTTTAATCAAGGCTCTCCACTTCCTTAACTGCCTAGAACCAACCTGTCCTGACTGTCCAATTCACCCTTTTAAGCTCATTTCCATGGTAAAAATCAGCTCTCTGCTCCTCCAGGAAAACATCTTGGAATTCTGTGGGCAAATAACCAGAGGATTACAATCCCTGGAAATACTACTTTGGGTCACAGCCACCAGCCTTTTGTTTTTGTGGTTTCTAATCCCCGACACACAAAACAACTTTAGATCCAAAAGAAAAGGATGGACTTCTAAATCACCTTCTCTATTTTATTGTTCACATTTTGTATTGTTTTGAGTGAGATTGGAAAAATTGTCTCCTTTCTCGGTATTGCCAAAAGGCATTCAGGTAATGAAGTCTGTAACTAAACGGTAATTGAATCAGCATAATTTGCACACTGAATGGTTTTCAAATGCTCCCAGTTTACAATTAAAGGAGAATTAATGCGCTTGTTGTTGAGAACGCAGCGCATTAGAATAAATCCAGCACTGTTGTTGTAATGAGTGGAAAACGGTTTAACTGCCAACAAACACATTTAAAATTTAACACAACGTATTGATTTCACTTCTGCTTTTGATAGATTATTTCACAGACTATCGAAATACTTGCTCCAAGCAATAAACTGCACCACGGTCGGGAGCCTTTGCCGTGTGTGTGAGCACAGTCCAAGGACAATAAGAACAGTCCTGAGGTTCAGGTCATGCGTAAAGGTATGCAGAGGAAAGGGGCAGAAGGTTTTCCATGGTCAAGGGAATCGTTAATATCCCTCCTCTGTAGCTTTCATTTTGCCGTCCCTCCCTTCTTTCAATAAACAATTTCTCTATTTTCTCTGGTCAAACTTTCTGTCCTCGGTCTTTGGGCTCTCAATGTCAGTGGGTTGACTGGACACAGATGGGGGCAAGAATGATTGAAGATGGTAAATGGGAAGGACAATTTTTACATTCTGTCTGCGTTCCAGTCTAGGAAAGCACAGACTTCGGTGACAGAGTCAGAAAGGCTGTTCTTTTGGATTGGCTGCCCTGGCTTTCACCTGTTTACCCCAAGGTGTCCTGTAGGCGAGGACACTGACGCGCAGCGCCCTCTGGCGTCCACGGCTGTGATAGGCGATAAAGATGCAAAGACAGGCAACACTGAGGGTTCTTGGATTGAAGCTGAAACCCGTGGAATGCACACGCCCCACATACATATTCACACACGCGTATACATACACACTCATTAACATACACAGAGTTCACACAACTAGCAGCCCCTCAGTCACATGCACCGGGGCAACAGCTGGGAAATGTTCTCAGGTTAGCAACACTTTTGCTCCTAAGCTTGTGGGTTCTGAAACCCTTGGGACTGAGGGACCGCACCGACCCCCCCATCCCCCGCCCCATCCCGTTTATCCAGCCCCGTCGGAGAGCTCGGGCCGCCCCAGCGCTCCTCGCCCCTAGTCAGAACTCACTGAGCCCTCTGTGTGCTCTTGTGAAATAAGCTATGGGGAGTCGGTGCACAGAGCACAACTTTGCCAGCAGGGTTCGAGTGTCCCTGGCCCTCCCTGTAGCCAGATAGGAGAAACTGCTCCCTCCGTCTTGGCTCCACGCGGTGCCCACCTCTACCAATTCACCTCCACCCCAGTTCCAACTGTGTGCAAAATCCGGACCCCCGAAACTCCATTCCAGAAAGACACGGCAGCGGCTGGCTCTGTTTAGTATTCCCTTCCTGACCACAAGGTCCGCCATTCCCTAGTAAGGGGATCGGCGCTGGAACTGGGGTTCAGTTATTTGGTGGAAAGGAGAGCTAGGGAGGAGAGCCACTATTTGTTTTGCCAGGGCACCCCTGACTTAACTCTTTCTGATCTGATCGCTTGTGGTGCTCCTATCTGATTAACTTGTCCTGTGTGAACCCTACGAGTCGAACAAAGTTACCTGTACTTCTTTACGTGCCATATCTCCAAACTGGGGGACTAGGTGGGTGGATTCACTTTCAAAGTCACAGACCTGGGCAGATTCGTGCTCCGCACTCTCTACCTCCATTTCCTTTCGTTTAAACTCTGGATGAACTAATGAGAGTTCCATGTCTTACACCCTTTCTCTCTGTCCTGTCTCCCCATAAAGCATCCCGTCCCACTATCTCCTCGGTTTCTGGGGGTCTAGGGCACCCTATACCATGTTCGGAATCACGCACAGGAGAGGGAGGACCGGAGCAAGAAATGAGGGTGGGAACCCCGGAAAATCCCGCAGGGATCCAGACACCAGCTTGCCAAAGTTGTTCCAACACGGTCGCTAGGAACGCTGCTCTCGCTGAACTGGCAGTCTCACCCGCCTCCCGCGCGCCCCTGGGTGTCTGGCCTCGCGACCAGGGTGGGATTGCGGGGGCGCCGGATCCGCAGCGACTTACCAAGTAGACGGTGGGCTGCAGGAGGAGAAGCACGTACCAGCACGCAGCCTGCATCCTCCCGCGTCTCAAACTTCCTCGGCGGTGCTTTCGCTGAGTCTTTGTTCCTTCAAAAACATAGATCCACCTGACATCCACTTTACAGAGCAAGGAGCGCTCTCAGCAGCCTAGATACAAATGAAATTAGACATCCCATGACCACGCGGGCAAGGTTAGGCTTGGCAACCAAGCGGGGAAAGGGGGTCGTGGAAGGGAGGGGTGGACCAAACACCCGAAGTGGGTAGGGGCAGGAAAAATTGAAAAGCAAGTAAATCCAGCGCCTGAAAGCAGCGAGCGCGCGGTCCGCAGGCAGGCGGGCAGGAGGGTAGGAGGATGAAGGGCTCCTTGCGCCCTGCGCTCCTCGGGTGCTTGTTCCCCGGCGGTGGAGACAGGAGGTGGCGGGGCTCACAGAGCCGCGTGCAAGCTGGTTCGGAGCCCAAACGTCTTTGGCAGCGAGACCTGCCCTAGTGTTTGATGGCCAGGCGGCTCGGACTTAAAGGCGGCGGCTGGTTCTTCGCCAGCCCTGGCAGGGCTCACACACGTACACACCAGCAGAGAGATGGAGAGAGAAAGAGAGAGAGAAAGCGAGCTAGAGAGACTGGGGCGGGGGGGGGGGGATGGCACGGGAAGAGGAAGGGGTAGGTAGAGCTGACCAGGATTAGGTACTGGGTATCTTCACCCGTTCGGTGGAGTGGGGGTGGGGAAAAGGAATGCAATTTGCATACAGTAAAGCCGGGCTCAGTTTACCCATTCGAGCCCCCTGCACAAAGAGAGATACACGCGCATACAAGCACATCTTTGCCACTACTTTTTTATTTCGAGCCAAGGGACACAGTCAATCGCTAACTTCTAGAGTGGGAGCCTGCCCCGGTCTGTGAGGTCACCCGCCAGGCGCACTCTGTCCCCCAACCAGTGGCCTGCCCGCCGCCCCTCTCTGGTGTCCCACCATCCCGCCCCAAAATACCCTCTCCGGGACTGTGGAGGCGAAGTGTACGTACCGCACAGGACTGGGGGCGAATTCGGCGAGCAGGGACCGCTCTGGGCAGGCTCCATGGAGGAGCTACTCGGGCCTGGCGTCTCCGGCGCCCCGGACATGCCCTCCCTGGCGCTTCATCTCCATGCTCAGGCGCGGACCGGTCCCGCTGCCTCGTTCAGCCTCGGCGGAGTCCGCGTCTCAGTGCCCGGGTGGCGCTCAGGCTTGGTTCCGTGGGAGCCTAGGCTCGGCACAGTTTGATTCACGGTGCAGGAAACTTAAGAGGCAAGAGAGGGAGGGGGAAGCAGAGGAGAAAAGAGAGGAAGAGAGAAAGGGAGGGAGTGAGAGAGGGAGGGAGAAGCGAATGTGCCGGACAGATTGGGACTGCCAGCGCAGGCTCTGGGACACGCAGCCCGGGGCTCCTTGCCTTCCCAAGCTGCCGAAGGATGGTGGCAATGACTTAAGGGGAGGAGACTGGACTTGAACTCGAGAGAGGAACACTGGCCTTTCGGAAGAAAAAAGCCACACGGCGGGCGCAAACGGTCCGAGTTTCTCAGGGAGGGGTGAGGTGGCAAGACCTGAAGGCTCCCGGCGCACGAGTAGCTGCACGTCTACCGCGACACTGGGAAGCCAAGGAACCACTCCAGAGCCGAGTCGCAGGCCCCGTGCACGGTCCTGCCCGGCCACTGGGGGACGCTCTGGAGCGCGCTGGGGTTCGGGGCGCCGACGAAGCCGTTCTTTCTCCGTAGGTCCGCAGCTCGCGGCGCCTACCTTCCCGACACTGGCAATTACATTGGCGAGTGGGTCAACGATTCCTCAGAGACTAATTAATACCCCGAGTAAATAGATCCCGCTCCCAGGCTCTCGGAGGGCCGGACTCGCAGGGAGAAGTGGCTCCTACGGTGTCCCTGGTGGCCCCAGCGCCCAGTCCCCGGGGGGCGTGAGGAGAACTGCGACAGCCAGAGGAGTCACCGGGAGCGTGGTGGGGCGGTGCGTAGGGCAGGAACGGGAGCAGGCGGGTGCAGGGCACCCCAGCCCGCCTCGGGCGCCGACGCGGGGCGCCACCGACCTGTGGCTGCGGGGCGCGATGCGGGGCCGCTGCGGACCGCCAGCCATTCAGCGCGCGACAGCTGAGAGGACTGGGCGACCTTGCGCGTTCGACTCCTCGCCGAGGGCTGGGCGAGTGAGAGGAGGAGTGGGGTGGAGGGGGGACTCCGGTGGATGCCTTGAGCCTTCGCCACCTCCCTCGTTCCTGACACCTCCTACCAACCAGCGTCTCCCACTCTCGGCCTCTTCGCTCTGACTTTCGCTGTCTTTCTCCCTTTCTCCCTTGCTGTCTCTCTTTTCGGTATCGTCTTTTTATCTCTTTTCTCTTTCTTGTGCTCTGTGCCTGTCCTTCGGCCGCATCTTTCTACCTTTCTCTGTCTCTTTCAGGATTTCTGACTCTCTCCATCTCTGTATTTCTCTGTCTTTACCTCACCCCGCCATTTCCTCTCAAACCTTGCCCTTTTCTTCTTCCCTTCACTCTCTCCAGCGCGCAACCCTCAGGCCAGCGTCGCCCATACCCGGGGTGAAATCCCAGGACCAGGCCCTTCTACTGCTGGCCAGGCCGCCAGCACCTCTTCACGGTGCCCAGACTCGGTCCACAAGTGTGAGCAAGGCAAAAAGCACTCTTCTTCCCCCCACTTCCCTGGTTACCTCTCCCAGCCCTGCTTCACCAGAGCTTGACCTGGAATGATGCCCTCTGCACAGTGAAGGCTCCATAATCATCCATCTGTAAGAGTTGGGCTGAAATTTATCTCAGGACCTCTAGTTGATGGCATCAAAATAGAATCATGATTGTTTAATGAGTCTTGGGGAGTCCTTTCCTCCAGGGTGCCTATTGGACACCTCATGTTCCACCCTTTCCAGCTGGTTGGGGGCCAAGACACAATAGGTCCTAGAGGACTACAGGTTGAGTTCCCCTGGAGAAGCTGCTAACCTACCCCCCCCCCCAGCCCCTAACACTGCCAATCAGCAGAACCACCCTTTTCTGCAGCAAAGGCAGAAAGAGCCCCATTGAGACCTTCCTCTGGAATCAGACCTCCAATTTAGATCCCCACTGGAGGACATACTGCCAGGTACTTTGAGGCCTACACTTTCCTTTCCAGCTAAAAATAGCTCTTTAAAGAGCAAACTCTTCTAATCTCAAAAGTTGTACTCTGCAGCCCTGACCTCTTGGAATTCATTGGGGCATATGCAGAGTAAGGCAGTGAAGCACATTTTCTAAGTGGGACTCCGAAAATGCACTTTGGAAAAAATGCACATTTATATATAGCATAGATGCAATGTTATCTTGGCTGTCTTCATTTACCTGGTTTTTCATGTTCTTAAAAAGTTTAAAGAAGAAAAACAAACTTTAGGGCACCCATATCTGAGGCTGAAGCTTTGTCTGTCTCCACCCTCCAGGATTCAAGAGGCCACCCTAAAATTCATCCCCACTTGTACGTAAGTTCCCAAGCTGGAGGTGGGACTGGAGTGAATGTTGTCTGCCTCTCCCTTGATGCCCAGGTACAGTGCTGTCAGAGCTGAACTTGGAATATGACCTTTGGGAAAAGCGATAAAGAATCAGGCCAGCTTTGGGATATACCTAGTTCTTTTTCAAACCTTACTTCAAAAACATTCGGCCTCTAGTGCCATTTAGCCTTCAAAATTACTGCTTATGAAATAGACGATCAAGGACCTTAAAATCTCTGTCTGAATGGGACTGATTATTTAAGAAAAGCACCACAGGCACCTAGTAATGGGAACTGGTCTGACACTTTGTTCTGTGACAGAGGGAGCCAAAGAGCTTTTTATGGTAATGACCTGAGACCTTCTGCCCAGACATTCAACTCTTACCGGATCCTATGAGACACTTGGCCTGAGATATGAAACAGCAGCGGATTGTCATTTTTTTGTATCTTTGCTAGAATCTTCATTTCCTGTAGTACTCAATTATAAAAGGACACTAAGCCAAGTAAAACTTATTTTTTGTTTCTGCTAAACCTCTCCAATTTTAATGGCATAATATTGGGGGGATGGGGAGGCAATAGGAGACAAGGATGGCTCATTCACCCTCCTTCTCTCCTAATCATTTGCTTTAAAAAGAAGTAAAAATGATAAGGACATGATTTGCATACATTCTTCTGTTTAAAGGATTACCTTACTCTAAAATGCACTCTTAGAATACATCTACAATCAGCCCTAGAAAGAACAAAAGTGTGATTATCCTTAAAGAGTATAGTATTTGTGCCAGTTTTTTCAGATTTTACTCTGAAAAGTTTATGTTGAGAATCCTTTCAGAAATCACTCTCACAGTTTTGTGTGTGAGGCAATTTAATACACATATGAACTCAGCATGAATGATAACCATGGTAAAACCAAGTCCTCTGTCTTCTGCTTTTCCCCAAGTCTACTTGATTCAATCTGAAATGAATAGTATAAAGTAATAATATATATTCTTCTCCAAGAAATATATCTTTTAAAATAATTAAAATGAGCTAACAGAAAAGAAGCAGTGATATTAAAAAATTTTTCCTGAAAATGAAAACCAGAAGAAATTAAAATTAGAATTCATCTGAGATACACTGATTATTCTGTTAACTAACCGTAATTTGTTGTTTTGGTTGATTTGGTTTGGTTTACCTGTATGGCTCTTTTTCTGAGGGGGAAAGAAAGGGCAGGAGTTGAAAGTTTGAATTATCTTGCAGCTGGGGAAAAGAAAGACATTAACTTTGAGTTCTACAAAACTCTGTCCTAAAATGAACCTGTCTTAAAATGCATAAATATCATCATCATTTACCCAAAATCCAAATAAAACCAGAAAACTGTTGTTATGAAGCACCCAGCTGTGGTCTTGCTTAAGCTTCAGGCCAAATTATATCGCTTTGTACATAGTAACTGCATTGTATCTATTTTTTTCCCTAACAGTGCCAAAACACTTACAAAGCATGCATTATCCTTCTGCCTTGACCTCAGTATAACCTGGTATTTGCATGTTGATGACCTTGGGCAAATGCCTGAAGATTCCTCTGGCCTCAATACCCTCTCCTATATAATAAAGAAGTAGGATTAGATGATGTGTAAAATGTGTTTATTCTATTTTTGTATGATTAAAGAAATGTAAAGTCATCTCTGGTTTTAAAAACCTACTTCACAAATAACAACTGTATACAGCATTATGATTTTCAAAAATATTAACAATTTAAAAGAATATATTCTCTTCAGTGCATTGCAAAGATTTTAGGCAAGTGGGTTTGTGTGAGAGCTTTTTTGTGCATTTCTTCTGTGCCCATTCTCATAATATTTTTTCTAAGTCAAGGGTTGATGTTATTGTATTAATTACATCATTTTTTTCAAATAAATTGTTCTGCATGTTTTTAATGTCATTGATTTATAACAATGTGCAATCAAAATGGCATCTCTATTAGACTTATCATTATTTGTTTAAAAGAACCAAAAACCATTTCTACTAACTTTTGTAGAGTTTTAAAATATCACTCTGGACAACTAAGAAACTCCCTGGCCCTTCCATGCCCCAAGCTATTTTGCTAGTGGAAGGAAAGAAGTATCATTTACAAAGTGATTTGGTATTTGAATGTAGTAGAACTTGGTTAATAACTATGAGGCATGTGTGCTAAATTACCTTTACAAGAATGCTTTAATAACAAGATCACTGGACTAGAGAGAAAAAATAACCGTCAAGCTCTGAAATAAAAAAAAAAATTAAAGAGAATCAAAAAGCTTTATGTGGAAGGCATTTTCTTTTTTAGAGGTAATTTATATGCTCAGTCTTTGTATCCATATTTCATTTATTCTGCTAGGTGAGAACAGAGGGTTCTCAAAGGTAGGGTAGTTTTAATTATACTCACAAACTTTAAAAAGAGAATGAATACAATAAGAGAAATTGAAGAAAGTCAGCATTAAAAAGGTAGTTGAATATAAAAGATGGGAAGATTGGGGTCATCGCCCAAAAATCATAACTAAAATTTTTAAAAATATTGTGACTAAGCAAACTTTTGCATTATAATTTAGTTACAAAAATTCTTCATGGTAGCCCCTCCAGGGATTATTAATTGACAATTCCCTAAAACAAAATCATTAAAGACAAAGAACTTGATAACCAATGTTCTGTTAACAACGTGAAACACAGTATATGCTTTCAGCCAGAAAGAACACTGGGGCTCTGAACCACACAGAGATGGAAGAAATTATGAGGACAAAGGCTGCAAGCCCTGTGGTTACCTGAACACTGAAACAAGTCTGCAAATGCATATTTCATTTCTATAATCTAAAGTACATGGCTATTTTGAAACACATGCCTATCCAGCTTTTATCCTGATTGGGCAATATGAAAACAGAACTTAAAACAATATGACTTATACAGGCAGGGAGCAAAGCTGCTTCAACCAAATATCATTGTGATAAGAATGTCTTGGATTAGACATCTTTTAAAAAAGGAGATATAACAGGGATGCAACAACCCCCTCAATTTCCCTTTTTACCATCAAATTAATGAAAACAGCTACACCAGAGTTTCACCATAATTAACTTCAAGGGTGATGCCATAAAAATCACATACTCTTACATTTTTCTGCTGCTTCTAGCTCTAATAATAAGATGCTTTTGATAAAACTCAAAGCAAAATGGTGTAACATCAAATTTTGTGTTTTAAACTGGGGGTGGGGTAGTTTCTCAAAGGTCTACAGCTTTCAATAGGATAATAATGACTACCCATTTAGGGAGTGCTAGGCACATGCCAGGAACCATGTCCTAGGTTTTATTTATGTTATCCCACTGTTTCCCTAGTGATTCTGTGAGCATCTATTTGCAATTTAGTTTTGAAAGGAAACTTGTCAGGTGAGATAAGAAGGTCTACTTCCTCACACTCCAGTTTTCCATCTCTTAAAATAAACATGAGAGTCCCTGGACCATTCATTCTCTCCCTCCTTTTGTAATTCTCTTCTCTATTTCCGGTTCAGTATCTCCATTCTCTCTTCAGATCTTTCAGCTAATCCTCTAACCATTCCTTCTCAGATCATCTACATGCTCATCTGCATACACTAAACACTGGCAGCGCTTCTCAGGGCTCCATCAGTAACTCTTTTTCTGTTTTCACTTTGACCAGGCAATCCTATCTATTTCCATGGGTTTATTTACTACTCCCACCCAATGACCAACTAGTTCATAAATCTAGCTCTCGTATTTTTCTTGACCCACCTATCTGGTTGTCTGTACGTCCACTTAGATGTCCCAGAGACCCTTAGAATTAATATGTCTAAAACTGAATACATTATATACCATTACATTACACACATATTCTGTTGGCTGGTGTGACAGATTCTGGAGTTCTCTACTTGTAATAGGATTAAGCCCATGCCCTTTGCTAAGTGACCTCAGTGGAATGGGAGAGTCTTCCTCCCCATATATGCAAAATTTCTTTCTTTCTTTCTTTCTTTCTTTCTTTCTTTCTTTCTTTCTTTC